>NW_020653609.1:0-16991 GCF_003589595.1 Hyposmocoma kahamanoa | reverse complement strand
AACAATTAAAAATTTAAAATTACAGCAATAATCGATTATAAACGATTAAGATTGAAACAATTGCTTGCACATGCGAATAAGTTGTTTAGTGTTCCCTACATGAAAGATGTCTATGTCACAGTCTCTGGTTACAGTCAAGTCATTGTAAGACTGCATGAGTCTGTTCAAGGGAACATACCTTCCGAGATTAGTTCGGCCACTGCATAAAACAAATTATTTGGCACTCTACGAGGAAGGTTTAAGTTGATGAGGGCCAGTGCCTCTGGCGACGATGTTATCAGCATTAATGCCTAATAAATAAGCGTAGTATTGTCACATTATTATTTTAGTTGTACCTATAGCACAGATTTCCTAACAATTGAGTAACAGAAAAGCTCCTTGTGGAAGATTTCGTCCAGGGTAGTTTTTTAACCTTACCTTATTCTGCCATCAAACAGTAATGTGAGCATTACTGTATAAGGTAATGTAGTAATAGTACTGGTGAAATTACAGGCACATGGGACTTGTCTACTTATGCCTCAGGGTGACGGAAGCAGTGGTAGTTCCGCTAAAGAGGCACTGACACTGCTATGGATAGGCGTGTCGCCTATTAAATCTGACTAATAACACCAGGCGATCAGTACGAGGAAAAAGGAACCTAAACACGCGCTGTGAGTGGTGAAAATAACGTTGCCCGCCGTGTGCAGTCATGCAGAACCAAGTTGTAGAAGGATTGTAATGTAAATGAACGACTTGTCTGAACGCTTGTACTGTCGGCGATACACTTAGCGGTAGGCACTTATGAAGGTTACAATAAGTGACGGAGTCCTTCAATTTAAAAATTTAAGATGTTCGTCATAACATTCTCATGCTATATTGAAATATTTGTATTTTTATGCCAGAGTCGCCGATTGGTATCTTGATAATAGAAGTATGGTTATGAAATAGAAATTAAATGTTAAACAAACCTGAATTTGAGTCTTGTTTAAACCACCAAATATATAAGAATAAACATGTCATTTTTAAACCATCGCAATCGCTTCTATGCAATGTGAGTGCACCGCGAGATTATGCGAACATATGCGCATATTTTTTGTAAGACTATTATTTAATAGTAAATATCTAAAACATTTGGTCCAGCAAAACAGCCTTTCCCGTTTCTCCTCCGGTGATTTAAAGTGTTTTTTTTTAGTTCAAGGCTAATTTAATCGAGATGATTCTTAGCCATGATTGATGGACATCTGTTCAGCTCTCTAAAGATTATCATATAACCATTACCATATAAGTAAGTTATCAAAACGGCTCGGCTCTGCAGTGTACGCGATTAAAAAAATAAGGAAACTTTCAGACGTCGAAACCGCTAGATTGGTTTACTTCAGCTACTTTCACAGTCTAATGACATACGGCATTTTGCTTTGGGGTAATGCCGCCGATATCAATAGAATCTTTGTCCTGCAGAAACGTGCAGTTAGGGCAATTTACAATCTGGGCCCCAAAGTATCTTTGAGAGATAAGTTTAAGGAAATTAACATTCTTACACTAGCCTCACAGTACATTTATGAGAATGTAATTTATGTTAAAAGGAATAGTAATTTATTTATGAAAAATAGTGACAGACATAACATTAATACGAGGAATAGAAATAAACTAGCTTTTCTTGATAGTCGTCTTCACAAAGTCAAAAAATCATTTAAGGGGCAATGTATACGCTTCTATAACAAGATTCCGGTTGATATACAAAATTTGCCTTTCTCGAGGTTTAAAACTATAGTGAAACAAAAACTTTATACTAAAGGTTATTATACAACTTCTGCGTACTTGGATGACAAAAATCCGTGGTAGTAACCCGTTTAGCTCATGGAGGTAGTCTCGATCTCTGATGTTTCAAATAAAAATAAAAAAATATTGTAAATGCTATTTACAAAGAGCAACCCCTAGAGTTTCTTGCTCATTCTTCTCAGGGGAATCTGCCTTACGAATGAGCGGTAGAGTTTAAC
This sequence comes from Hyposmocoma kahamanoa, assembly GCF_003589595.1. Classification (NCBI taxonomy): domain Eukaryota; kingdom Metazoa; phylum Arthropoda; class Insecta; order Lepidoptera; family Cosmopterigidae; genus Hyposmocoma; species Hyposmocoma kahamanoa. Next base: position 15,015 of record NW_020653609.1, on the reverse strand, counting down.
CATTGTGACGATTTCAAGTGTAATAATGCTTACCTATGAAATAAAGATTATTTTGAGTTTGAGTTTGAGTTTGAGTTTGAGTTTGAGTTTGAAGTGACAGTGGGCAGGGCACATAGCTCGTAAAACTGACGGCCGTTGGGGCAGAAAGATTCTTGAGTGGAGACCACGAACCGGCAGGCGTTCAGTGAGACGGCCCCCTTACTAGATGGACGGATGACCTGGTAAGGGGTTACCGATGGATGCACGTCGCGTCCAATTGGCTGGTCTGGAAATCTTTGGGGGAGATGATGATGAGAGATTTTGTACGTTATCATTAGAAATTTGAGTAGCTTTGATAAATGGCAGCTCGTCAAAACAAATTAGTTACAAAAATAGCCATTTGGTACTGGTTGCGACATCTGGTGTACCAAAGGGTACTAAATACTCGACTACGCTTGGTCCATGGTGGTATTTATATTTTAGACTTATTATAAATTGATTACAAATTAAAATCTACGTGTAGGGGGACCTAAAGTACCTTAACATAACATCAAATGGCCGTAAAAATAAACACGTTGTATCAATCAAGAATAGTTCATTGTATTTTTACCCGACTTCACAAAAGGAGGAGGTCCTCAATTCGACTGTATTTTTTGTGTGTATGTTACTTAGTGAGCCGAATTTAATAATTCTTTTGTTTTTTGTTGGAAAGACGGTATCACATTATTGGTCCTATTTAAATTTGAAGAAATTATTCCACCCCTAAGAGTTGGCAAACTAGGGGATGAATCCGGTTTCCGCACACTTTACGGTAACCGATTTCAATAAAACTTAGCAAGTAGAAGTAATTCCACGAATTTTTGAGATCGGTTTTTCTATAAAAAAGATTTTTTATACAACGTAAATGTGAACCTTGTTTATGTTACACTGATGGTCATTTAATGTTATCTATTTGGATATCCGCTTTTGACCTTAGCAGTGTATCCTGTGAACAAGTTACACTAGTCAACACTGCGTGTCCAATACAATGTTGTTGGAATTGCCACGCTTTTGCATCGAGGTGCGTACTGATAACTTCAATGCGATAATACGCAAGAGAACTGCCACCGTGATGCGACGTGTGAGTGATAAATCCAACAGCCTCATGCGATTGGTCTGGGAGTATCAGATCTGTGATTTAACACTGTAACTTCACACACGTGGGTTCCAGATGCTTGGTTTAAAATCAAATTTTTTTTTCTCTCAGAAACTTTTTTACTAACATAGGCTATAAGGTTTCTGCAAGTAATATGATATGGACAATGATTTTTTATTTGATATAGTCGCAGAATCATTGTTTCAATAATACTTGAGAACTGTTCTTATTGGCCGCTTTTCCACGTCGCAATACCCCCCACCTGCTCAGAAATAGCAGTATTTTCAAATGTTAAGATATACTATTGGTCTACCTTGTATAAACTATATGGAGATACTATGAAATAAACAATTATTATTGTTAAGTAATAATAATCGAAGACCTCAGTGACCCAACGGTTCGCACTGCGTACGCTGGATACGAAGGTCCCGGGTTCGATTCCCGGCAGGACTAATTTGGGAAATGAAATTTTCTTAATTGGTATCTGTGTTTCGGTTTGAAGAATAAGGATACTGGTGAAATTACAGGCACATGGGACATGTCAGCTTATGTCTCAGGGTGGCGGATGCCGTGGCAGTGCCCCTCAGATCTATGCGATTTAAAGCTCTTGAGTGGCACTGCAACTGTTATGGATAGGCGTTTATCTTACAATCAGGCGCATGACTTGTTAGTCCCGTCACTTGATATTATAAAAAAACCATTGCTGTGGTACTCATACTACCTAGAAAGAATTCTCTAGTTTGAAACTAGACAATAGGTACAGTTGCCTGACACACTCTTATATGTAATTATTATTGTAGTGAATGTAGTAAATGACGACAAAAAGGTTATTATATACACCTCCTGCGTATTTGTTATTTTGAAAAACTGTACATCGTCGGGGATATTACAAATCCGCGTATGTGGCATTGGTAAAAAGCGCGTATCTGCAGCCAACCAAATTCACAGAAAGGGATTTAAATTAATTACTTTGTTATTACAATGGCTACGGATTTAATTTTTGCACAGTAATCATAAATTTGTGTTGTTCACGATAACAAAGATTCTCGTAAATTACTACGACATTTACGCGAATTTAATTTAGCCACAAAATCACCAAAATGAAGATTCATAATTTAAGATATAGAGACATTTATGCAAATAGGAGGTCTGCCTAAAAACGCGGGCAATATAAGTGAAATATGACAAGACGATTCATCGGACGATGACAATTGAAAGGACAGTGGACCATTTTTTATTCCCGCAATCCTGACATACCTGATAATGCATAAAAAATTGGAGATCCCTTGCCTCTTTTTAGAAAGGGTCGCTATTTTGGTAAGCGTGATTTATAAAAGAAAATACATGATAAAGTATGATCAATGTAAGGTAACACACAGATACATTAATCAAACTTACATCATCTTTATTTCATAGGTAAGAAAATTACACTTGAAATAGTTATAGAGTAGAATAGAAAACTAATAAACATTTGTCAGAATACAGTAATTATACAGATCTAAAATAAAAATGGGTACAATATATTGAACCTGCAAGCAGGTGCATTTCAAATTAATATAAATTAGTATTGGTAAATTCTAAATACTCTTTATTACTATAGAAGTAATGTGTCACAAGCCATTTTGTCAATTTGAACGTAGGTCCATGTAGTAATCTAAATTCATTAGGTATATTGGTTAAACTCTACTGCTCATTCCTAAGGCAGAGTCCCTTGAGAAGAATGAGGACGAAATTCTAAGGGTTGTTTTTTGTAAATAAACGTTTGTAATGTTTATCATTTACAATGTTTATTTCAAATATATATCGAGACAACTTGCAATAGAAACGGGTTACTGTCATAGATTTTTAACATCCAAGAAGCTGTGTAAATAACCGTTTGTGTAAATTTGGTCCAACATACTTTCAAGGAACTGAAAGTGGGTTATGAAGCCTCAAAGGTTTTGGTGGCACCATTCTCTATCTTATCTCCCTTCTAAGTTGATGCCAGTGTAAGAATGTCTTTAGTTAATTAATGTTGTAACAAACCTACTTTATGTAATAGATGGCTTTAAGCTAGATTGTTCACTTTAGTTCTCTAAGAATCCGCTAGATGGCGTTGACCCATTTGGCGTTATTTCTGAATCGCGGTGTTAAGATTTTCCCTCGAATGGTGACTTCTCGAACACAATTTTGTTAATGTGAAGAGAAATCTGAGAACACAGAGAGCTCAGTAAGGCACCAGGAGTTGAGTCCCTTCTTGGAAACTGCTACCCGGATCTTCTGATATTTCGTATGCTATAGGGTGAAAGATTATTGTCCATCGTATAGGGTGAAAAACCTCATCTCGCGGAACGGTTTCCAGGAGTGAGTCCCTTCTTGGGAACAACTACCCGGACCTTCCGCATATAGGGTGAAATTAAAGATCTTCTGAACAATTTGGAGTTTCACTTGGCTTGTTTTGGTAACCTCATCCAACAGAAGAAAGAACCTTCCCTCCTTTACAATGTTCTTTAAAATTAAATAATAAGTAATGTTCAGGAGGGAATTGTCCAGGCCAAGGTTTCTTAACCTGTGGTCTATGGACCTAAAGGGTTCGTGTAATGAATGCTGGGGGTCCATGGTGAGCCTATATAAAAAAAATTCAAAATGCATTATAAGTGCGCGTGACTGTTTTGTTTTTTCGCCCTCGAACGACGAGCGAGCGAGATGCGCGTCAATACAATCCGCGCGCCTTTCTTCTTCTTCATCTCATCGGAAAAGTTCCGTGAGCTCTTTGAAATTTTAAGAAAGGTCCATGAGTATAAAAAGGTTAAGAAATCCTAACGTTTTCATAAAAAAATACTATCACAGGGCCGATGAATATTTAAATGACAATATAGTGGGAAACGTAAATTATATTCTTAAAATTTAATATAACGTAATAGGATGAATTTAAATTTTCTTCTGACGTCGTATAGAATTATTACTTCATCTTGAAATGTTTTATTTTAAGAAACCATGTGACGGGACGAACAAGTCGTACGTCTGGTGGTAGGCGATACGTCTATCCGTAACAGTTGCCGTGCCACAGAGAGCTTTAAATCACAAAGATCTTATGGGCACTGCCACTGCACCCGTCACCCAGAGACATCAGTTGACAGGTTCCATGTGCCTGTAATTTCACCGGCACCCTTACCCTTCGAAACCGGAACGCTGTAATGCTCATATTACAGTTTGGCGACAAAAACAGGTAAAGTGGCAGTACTTCCCTGGACCAACTTTTGCACAAGGAGCTCTACTGCTAATAAAATTTAATGTTTTAAAATTAATTAGAATAGACATTTAAATTTGTGTATGCCTCTGTAAGAGATGCATCATAGCTGTGCTAATATTAAATAAGTCTGTTCACCTCTCATGTTATGACTTATGATGACGAATAAATACCTATACCAATTCATTGATCGATTAAAACTTAACTCTCAAAGACACTCTGGGGCCCAGATTGTAAATTGTCCTAATCATATGTTTTTGCAGGACCAAGAATCTATTAATAGGAAGTAAATCAATCTAGCAGTTTAGTCGTGTCAAAATTTTCGTATCATTGCAGAAGTAACCGTTCCGATAACTTACTTACCAGTGGACCCCATTGCAATTTTGCTTCTAAAGTTGTACCTCGTACAACTTGTATTTCAAATCGAAGCTAAGTATTTAAGTAATTCAATGTATAACATAGTTGTCAGCTGAAATCTACAAGTGCTGGTGATGATTTCAAAAGTAAGCTGTATATCGAGTTCTTAGGTTTTCTCGATTGTTACACATAGGAAATGAAACTATTTTTCCGGATTTAAATCGCGTATATTTATTTTTTCAAACAAACCGACGTTTCGGGCCCTTTACAGGTCCCATGGTCACAGTTGACTGAGGTGGTACAGTGTTCAACCAGTTATGTCTAATATTGATGCAAACCACCCTATTTATTCGCTATAGTTACAAAAGTTATTAATTAAATACCTTATTTTTAATCGTACAAAGAAAACATTCCAATTTACGCTACATTAAGTTTTACAAATTATTTTGTTGAATGAATTTTTATTAAGTTCAATTTATTATTAATTATTAATATAAATTAGAATAATCTAAAACATATTAATTAGTACTGCAGTCTTATGTCTGTTTGGGATTTTTCATTAGAGGAAATACTGGATCCCAAACTGGTGGTACGGAGGAATCATCTTCCCTGTTGAAATTAGGATGTTCTTTAATTTCAATGGCCTCTCGCAGCATCCTGGGTAGATAACGGACTTCTTTTGCAAGGACCTGGGGTTTGTCAAACTTCATTGAATGTGTAGGTTTATCCATAACATGCTCGCTTTGTAAAATTAAAAATAAGGTATATAATTAATAACCGACCGACGTCGGTTTGTTTGAAAATACAAATATACGCGATTTAAATCCGGAATAATAGTTTCATTTCCTATGAGTAAGCTGTACGTTAATGAAAATAAAAGTTTCCTCAACAATCAACCACGGCAGTCCGATTATAAATGGCAGTTAAAATAGAATTCACTTAATTTGCAAAGTGTTAAAATATCCTTAGCTTCGATTTCTTATTCGCATCCTTCGCATTATGAAGTCAGGAGTTTTCTTTTCGCCGTCTCTTTCATGAGGTTATTTATGTCCAAAAAAATTTAGTTGGCAGTTATGCTTAATGCTCAGCCATGAAAACGGTGAACGCTGTCAGCATTTCGAGTAAACTGCTGCATTTTCCAATTTCAACCAAAGATCGTAATATATAAGATTTGATTTATTATTTGGCCTTCCTAATTATTCTAACTTCCAGGGTATCCTTTAAGGGCATTCGACAAAGTACCATTACTAGATTGATCGCTCTTATATATGCTCACTGGCTCTTATCCCTGTCACGTATTCCATATTTATTCTCCTTGGGTAGAACAGCCGAGTGAATAAAGTGCACGATTTAAACATACATTTACGACGCCCTCTTAATTTATTAAAGTTTAGTATAGTAACATTGAGGTATGGGACTTTATGAATATGAAGATATTACCTGTAAAGTTGATCACATTCAATTCTTGTTGCAGTGCAATTCATTAGATCGCAAGACTAGAGGTGCGCTCACATCCGTCCACCCACTCACCCTGAGACTTAAAGTGGACAAGGTCCATGTGCCTGTAGTTTCACCAGCACCCTTAAGAATCGATACTACGAAATTGAAGCCATTTCAAAAATATATATCGTATACTATACGAGTTCTAATTAGTTAAGTTGATATAAAAAAATCATTGGCATATATAAAGTGCCTTATTTAATAAGGTTTTATTTAATTATTTAATAATAATGGCATATATAAGGTTTTCTTGTAAAATTTCGAGGTAAGTTTGTGTTTTTTTCTATCGTGAATATTTTTAGGAATCGTGTTTTTGACACCGTATACTAATCAGTGTACATCCTCAATTTTGTTATGTATATATTTTTTCCAAATTTATTGATTCGACACTTTCACTATTATGCGTAATCGACCAAAGCCATGTGAGGTTGTCTTGATAAAAGCTAATAGAAACAATCCATTATGGAGTGTCTCCAGACCAGTGATAAAGACAATCCACCAAATTAGAATGACTTCTAATTTTTCGGGTTAATACCTTCCCCCATCACACGTGCATTGAATCGGCATAACAGTGATATTGTTGAATCAAAATTTGGAAAAAAATTGTAATAAAATTGAAGATATACGAGATATTACGTTTGTAAAGAAATAAATTCTAAAATAAACCCAGTCGCTCGACCTAAGCAAAATGTACCGTATTAGTAAGGGAAAAATTTGGATTCAAGCTGTGGTAGTTTCGACTTGTGGAGTGACTCGTCAATTGGCCCCGTGTAAATGGGCCATTACCCGTGAAAAGTAGGACGAAATAATGCTCATATTACTGATACTAAAAACGGATGCAATAGGAACGGTCCAAATTCCAAAATATCACGCTTGATGTAATACTTATGTGTATAAGTAGGTATATCTCTATGTATATAAAGATCTATTATCCAAATCAAAGGCACACGGTAATGCAATCTGTCCCAATTTTCTCTTTGTTGTAAGTTTCACAATATCATCATGTTGAAAGGGACTGGACAAAACAACGGCCCAGCTTTTATTCAGTGACATCTTTCTTGGTGATGCTCGTTAACGACTGAAAATACGAAAGTGTTTTTGGGATTTAGGGTTAATTTATGGTTTCTTCTTTATTCAAACCGGGAAACCTTTGCAATCCATGGTGGATTGTGATTTGTGGAGTATGTAAATAAACTTTACTTTACAAAAACAGATATCATAAATACATATATTACTTAAAACGAGCCCTGCTCAAAACTTTTGTTGTAATTCACATGTAGGTGTCCTTAATAATTCTATTTACACATATGAAACCTTGATGGAAGTACTCCTACTTCCTCTTGTCGGGCGACAGAAACATCTCCACGTTTTAATCTAATGCAACGTGGTCGCTCACTAAAGGGCAATGGAGAGGGCTGTGCCCGGAGTTTCAGTTTTAGAGATGACGATATCCCCAAACCAAGAACCAGGACTAACTAACAGCCCAAAGAATTGCAAAACTCAGTTGGCAGTGGGCGGGGCATATTCCTCGCAGAACATATAGCCGATAAGGCCAAAGAATTCTCCAGTGGCGACCGTGAACAGAAAGGCGTGACCACACACGATATGGATCGATGACCTGGTGAAGATTGCGGAAATTCACTGGATGCAATTTCCATACGACCAATCGTTGTAGCGATCCATCCAGTACAGAACCAAAAATAGAGACGAAATAAGGGCCATCCATCCCCGAACATCTGTCAAATGGGACTTATAAATATCAACTCTCGTGCTCTTAGGGCCAAATGATAATAGTTTAAAAGTAAGTAAAAGTAAAAAGATAAATTATTCACAGTTCTAACAGCGAACATTTTTGTATAGAATGTTTTGATAGCTACAAATATACGAAGTGAAGTAGGTACTGTAACCTAGAGATGTAGCTTAGGTTGCGTAGCGAGAGGTACTTTTTAAATATAAACTGGGATTAACTTCATAACTTGATATTTATTGTATTTTTCACATGTTTACTTCTTGAGGCTACTTTTAGATCTGCCAAGATGTTTTTTTCTTCTAACCTATTTTTTCAATCACATTCTAAATACAAAACTATATTCACTCAGCCAATAGTTCTACTCATAGAGTAGAACCTAGACTACAGTACTAACTTTAAATACATATATATTTATATTAAAGATGTAGTATGTATATAGAATGTATTAAAGACTATAAATAAAACATTTTATTATGAATTTTACTATTTATTCGGAAGGGCATCTATTCTTCTTAGTATTTTCTACTATTTATGGCTGCGTATCTGTATAATAAAATTAATAAAACTTTAAGCATATATCCGTTAGTTGCTCGTGAAGCTAAACTTAAAACTAAGAACTGGCTATTAACCTTAGATTACCATAAAACTGAAGCCCTATTGTAACAACTGAGAAAAAATAAAGTATTTGCAGGTAATAACAATGTAATAAACTCTATACTTCTAACGCGCGAATGTATATTGTCACACACAAACGCAGACACACACACACCTACACCCGCGCACATGCACGTTCACACACACTCACACACACTCAGTAAAACATATAATATGTAATTTATTTAATAATGTACCTATTAAAATTGTTAAGAAATAGGTAATGTAAGGTCAAATGTTTGAGAGAGGACACTGACTCCTGTAACACAGGTTATACCTAGCTCAGGTGTCAGGGACTTCACTGTAGTGTTGTAACTATTTTGTAACAATAAATATTATTATTATTATTATTATTATTATTATTATTTTCATTGTATGGCATCTATCCATATAGGTAGGCATCTATCCTCACAAAAAAAAAAGGTTTGCAAAAAGTCAATTTCTTCAAAATCAGTAAATGTTAGATCAATAAAATCAAGTATTAATGTAATGTAAAAGATTAAACTAGTTATACAGGGTGATTGGTTACTCGATACATTCCTTTTAAGGGGTGAAAGTAGACATAATTTGAAGTAAATTAAGTAAAGTTATACCCTGTCCGAAAATTAGTAGTTTCGAAGATATTGAAGATTAAAAAGTTTTTTTTTTAAATCCCGATTCTCAGCTTTGTTATTTTTTTGGAATTTTATTTCTGTCCGTTTCTGGTTTGTTTTCATTTTATCTAGTAGTTATTGAATTAAAGTTATTGTTTAATAGCAATAGAGTACGAAATATCTGTTAAATTTGCCATAGTGGTGCAAAAATGATGAGAACTACCGAAAAAGAAACAGCAATTTATTTATTAAAAGGACCTTGTAAAAAAATTATATGGAACGATGTGTACAAATTACTTAAATTACTTCTTTGTATTGTTACCTATTCAAAAAGTACATATGTTGCACCAAATAAGAGATAAGTTACAAGTTTTTGGAAAAATACAATTGTGGGTCGGACGAGCGTTTCTTATAAATACGAAGCCAACTGCTCTCTGTTAGCAGTTCACCTGGAGCTATTGTATCTAAATTCTTTTGTTTAGCCTCGGCATCAATCGGGACCTTTGTAAAGTATTCAAAAACCATTTAATATTATTTTACTTTAATTGGCTTCAACTATTCCTGAGTACGGACGTGTCGTTGCATCCTACTTTTCGAAGTTTTTCTGGTTACGTCAGTAAATGTCTGAGTATACGAACGAAGAATACGCGGACATTGTGTTCTGTTACGGTTTTTGTGATGGTAATGCTGCTGCGGCACGAAGCCCAGGGAGTGCCCAGATTTGACACCGTGCGATTTGTATTTATGGGGGCATATGAAAAGATTGGTGTATGAAACGCCCGTAAATTCATTAGATGAGCTAAGGCAGAGAATAATTGACGCAGCTGAACAAATAAGAACAATTATAACATCGCGGGTAACGACAAGTGAAGTACGCAGAAGACTACGAGCGTGTATTAGGAACAGAGGTTCCCATTTTGAGCAGGACTTACAATAAATGTATAAAATTTAGAATAACTTAGTTAAGAGTTTGTACTTTAAGGTAATAAACGTTACAGATTGTCAAGTGTCAACATTTCTTTAACATTTTCCCTCTAAAACTTATTTTACCATAAAATCAAGTGTAGGGAACTCGCACTTTGTTCTTGATTTTCATCACTTTTGTATTAGAAAAATTAACATTGTAGTTAATATTTTTACTGTTTTGAATAGGTAACAATACAAAGAAGTAATTTAAGTAATTTGTACACATCGTTCCATATATTTTTTTTACAAGGCACTCCTTTTAATAAATAAATTGTTGTTTCTTTTTCGATAGTTCTCATCAATTTTGAACCACTATGGCAAATTTAACAGTTATTTCGTACTCTATTGCTATTAAACAATAACTTTAATTCAATAACTACTGGATAAAATTAAAACAAACCAGAAACGGACAGAAATAAAATTCCAAAAAAATAACAAAGCTGAGGATCGGGATTTTTTAAAGAAAAATTTAAATCTTCAATATCTTCGAAACTACTAATTTTCGGACAGGGTATAACTTGACTTAATTTGCTTCAAATTAGGTCTACTTTCACCCCTTAAAAGGAATGTGTCGAGTTACCAATCACCCTGTATCCATAGTAATTATTCATGGTAAACTAACAATTTTTAAATAAGGAAACCCTTTCAAAAAGTGGAGCATCTGTTCCGGTTTTACCGTAATGGTTATTTAGTATAACACCATCTTGGCTATCGATTTCGATAATATAGTATTTGCTTGCCCAAGTCTAATGTGATGCTTCGAATTCGAACGGTCATTCATGACAATTCTTCTCTATTTTTGGTTATATATTCGATGTGGCGATCTTTGGGGGAGGCCTGTGTCCAGCACGCATCTTTCGGCTGATATGATGATCATAATGAAATTGGTAAGGTTAAAATATGCTTGCTTAGAAAGGATCTATTCAGGATCACCCTAAAAATGCTCAGTTTTATTTATCAAGGAACAGAACCGCAAACATATTCCCTTAGGTAGGGAAGAGACAGTTAAGCGTTTCGTGCGTATAGGTGATATGTCTATCAAATGGAAGGTTGTGATCCCCGCTCAAGATTAGTTCCCGGAAATGTTATTAGTAAAACAAAGCATTACATCGTCTAACTTTCCCAAACATGTATCTCATAAAGAGTGGTTCAGGACATGGCAAAAATTTCTATTTATTTTAAGTTTCTTATCAAGGGTGTTAATTTGTATGCATTACTTTAAGAATAGGTACAACCAGTGTGTGAAAATGACGGAAATATGACGTGAAATTAGCCTGCAAATTTGTATGTATAATGTATTTTTTGCATTTCAGTTATTGACTTACAATTATATGGATTTCGGGTCCGCGCTAAAAAGTGTCCGAACTTATAGGGCGTTAAAATCGTATACAGAGCGTCTTTCACGCTTTAGTCTTCGTTTGTTCGACTGACAGCGAAGCAAGCAAAATTAGACAGTACTGCGATGACATTACAATTTGAATTCAACGTTTTAGCTTTTTCATATTTCTTTACATGTCACGACGTTTAATTAGGTTGACTTGGGACATTTTTTTCGTGGTTTTTGTATTAGACCCGTCGTCCATTTATTTGTAAGTCAACGATTTCAGTTACTTTGTTCTTTAACATACGAGTTTGGGAAAGTAAGGCGATATTCTATTTTATGAAGATTTTCTTTAATAAACACAGAAACTAAGTTTAAAGAGATTAACATTCTTACACCGACGCCACAGTACATTTATGAAAAACAAGAGAGACGTAACATTAATACGATACACACATACCCATTAACTTTATTTTAAATTTGCACATGAAGATCATATTCTTTAAGTTTTTCTGATTAATGCCTCCATGTCGGAGATTTCCCGCAGGCATACGGCGTGAAGTCCTTCAAAAGGGGTTTGAGAAGGGACCTAAAGGGTTGGAAACGTTGCATGTTGCAGATGTTTATAGGCGACGGTGACCGCTTTCCAACAGGCGGGCCGTATGCTTCTTTACAGCCTACATAACATAAAAAAAAATTAAATTAACACAATATAATTTCCTTATTTACAAATACAAAAATATAACTTGGAAGAGCGGGGTTTCTAGCACAAGTAATTTTTACTTACGACTAGCCCCTACACCGAAAAGTGCAATTATTTTACTAGTAAAAAAATGCTTCGTGTTTTGGAATACGAGGAATAAAAATCTACAAAGTCACAAATTTATTTAATAACAAAAATAAATAATAATAATAATAACGCACACACTCATAGACCGCACTATGTGCCATGGACATAGACAACCACAAATTACACCCAAACTCACGAGAGAAATAAATGTAGGCCTCACAAATATTTCTCCCGCTCCGGAAATCGAACCCGGGACCTCTGCGTGCCAGTCCAGCATGGTAACCGTTGGACCACGGAGACAATTAATGACAATGTAGAAACTTCTATAATAACATTCCGGTTGATATTCGAAATTTGATATTTTATGAAGTTTAAAACTATATAGTAAATTCCCTCGACATCTTGTTTTTCTATATTCTATTAACCACTCATTTGTGATTGTGGTTTAGACAAATGAAACGTGGGTCATATATTCTATGATTGTATTAAATTAGAGTGTTCCCTTCCTACTTCCTTTAAAGGCCTTTTATCCCTATCCTCTCACTCAAAAATGTATCGTATTCTCAGTAAATTTGTACATATGAACCATATTAAATTGTGAAAATTGTTCGTGTATTAATTTTTTTTATAATATCAAGCGACGGGACGAACAAGTCCTGCACCTGATGGTAAGATACACGCCTGTCCTTAACAGTTGCAGTGCCACTCACAGCTTTAAATCGCAAAGATCTGAGGGGCACTGCCACTGCGCCCGATATCCTGAAACCTATGTTGGCAAGTCCCATGTGCCTGTAATTTCACCAGCACCCTTACCCTTCAAAAGTGGAACACAGTAATGCTAACATTACTGCTTGGCGGCAGAAATAGGTAAGGTGACAGCACCAGCACTTCCCTGGACGAACACTTTCACAAGGAGCTCTACCGCTTATAAATAGAAGCATACGTGTTATTAACAATTTGTGCTGTCTGTTTTATTCTAGGTATCAATTTCTTCAAAATTGACTTCAGTATACTCTCTCTGAGCCACCGAACAAATTTTCTGTATATACTCCCTCCATGATATTTATGAACGGACACTGGCACAATTGAGACAACGAGTCTCACAAGCCATTCATTAAAAAGAAAAAGCTGTATTAAAAAAAAATGTCTATTGCTAATGCTTGTCTGTCACTGGCACCACCACCTTAACATATTTAGTCTGAGAGGTTGTTATTAATTATTTAGTAGCAGTAGAGCTCCTTGTGTTCGTCCAGGGAAGTACCTTAGGTACCTACTTCTGCCGCCAATCAGTAACGTTACTTACTGCTTTCCTGTTGCCACACAGGCACATGGGACTTTATTTATTTATTTATTTATTTAAATTCACCAACGCTTAATACATTCGGTTACAACAATCTTTTACACACATTCCACAGGGTGTTACAGTTAAAATGGTTAACCAATTACAGGTGAACATGCCATGATGAGAGTATGAAAGTTAAGACAATTATTATTAATTTACTGTTTTTTTTTTATGTTTACTGTATTAACAAATTAAAGTATAAAACAAATATAATATACATTACAAATAATATTCACTTATATGCCAAAAACTGCCATGTTGACTTCCTGAAGCGAGGCAATGAGACTGCGAAGATATCCATTTCAAGAGGTAGAGCATTGACGAGGCTGGCAAATCGAGCAAACGGAGACTTGTCAACTTAATATTATGTCTCAGGGTGACGGGCGCAATGGCAGTGCCCGTCAGATCTTTGCGATTTAAAGCTCTGAGTAGCACTGCAACTCTTATCGACAGGCGTGTCACTTACCATCAGGCGCACGACTTGTTCGTCCCGCCAATTGATATTATAAAAAAAAAAATATCTACCATACCTTATTTTATAAATAAAGGATTAATCAAGGCAAGTACACTAACGTCCTTTCAGCCGCAGCAAATTTCTCGCCCTATATTTCATTAAGAATGCCCATTGTTATCGCGGTGGGACTGTCCTGTCATGTCTCTACTTGTCAAAAACGGTCTGTTTCCAAGATAAAAATTTTCCTTTTATGAAGTTCCAAAGAAAATTATACTTTTTTCCTTGGTTAAAGTTTGTGATGAAGATGTTTTCAATGTAAGATTTTTCCGTCTGTAAAAATAAAACTTATTTTCTTATAACAAAAAATGTAATAAAAACATATTTACTTTGTATTAAAATCGAGTTTTCTATCGGATATATTTAAGACAGTACGCGCGGTAATTTAGCTCCAATCTCATCGCTATCCCTTTATGCTGGGACCTCACCTGAGTCTAGGATTATGAAGCAACGCGTGCTGAAACTTCGTGTTTTGCTAGCTAAAAACTTATCGTGCTAATGCAGTGGCCACATTAGCGGTTAAATAAGTTTAAACGAATTACTGTGCAATAACCCAAGATGGCCGTGATAAACTAATGGTTGAAAACTGTAGTAGCCAAGTTTAATAACCCAATTTCGCTAGAAATTACGACTACTTTAGTAATTACAAGGTGGGCAGTATGGCTTAAATCCTCCTTAGTTCAGTTTTGACTCCAACAGTGGGACATTTAATCATAGTATAAATAAGACAAAGTAGAGCAACTCCCGCCTGTTTATTTTATTTTATTTTATTTATTTATTTAAAGACACACCATCAACTTAACACAAAACAATCTTAGAAATATATATAAAATAATAATAAAACAATTAAAAATTTAAAATTACAGCAATAATCGATTATAAACGATT
>NW_020653608.1:2953571-2977565 GCF_003589595.1 Hyposmocoma kahamanoa | reverse complement strand
TAGTGAACGAGCAGTAGCTTAAATGTGACGTTTTCAAGTGTAAATTTTCAAGTTTATTTTACCTACGGAATAAATAGTCTTTGACTTTGACTTAAACGAATCATAATTGATTACTTTATATAACTTGAATGGTGGCTTGTGCGTGTGAGACTCAGATAGGGTGGACAGCACGACCAACAAAGCGGAAAACTGTGAAGAGTCCTAAATATGTACATATTAATTATATATTAATTGTACTGAAAGTCTTTTTACTCTAAGTGTAATAGTTTCCGAGTTAATAATGATAAAGATTTACTTGAAAAGTCTGTATTGTTAACCCTACATCATAAAACACAGCTGATTGGAGGCAACTACCGGGAGGGTAAAAACTTTGTAATTTAGTAGGTCGTTGACCTATTTGTCGGGCCGCCATCTTGAATTGGCCATTTCGAAAAAATAATTTCGACAGCCAGTTAGATCCTGTCGCCCTCTACAATATCAGTTTGAACACGATGTACCTATCTCCAACAGTTTCCGAGATACCGGCCCCCGAAATTTGTATGGCGGCCATTTTGTTTTTCGAATTTTGATTTTTTTTTACTCCCAGTAGAAACTGCCGAGGGTGTGAATAAACGTTTGTTTGGATAGGTTGAGCCAAGACCCATACTTTGGCCGGGCAGTTGGGGCCCTACCTGATGCGGAGACACACTTTTCTTTGACACACACTTTTCGAAGATTACGTTACCTTCTGATACTCACCAAATCTGTCTGACCATAATTCACCTACACTATTTTTATCCACACGCCCGTCTTCTGGGAGAAAAACGACGCCAAAGGGCAGAAAATTCACATGTATGGCGGCCTTCTTGGAAAATGGCGGAATCAATTTCTCGAAGATTTCGGATTCTTCTGGTACTCACCGGAGCCTTCCGATCACGACTCCCATACATCATTTTGACCTACCACGACTCCTTCTGGGAGAACAATTATCTAAATGACTACATCAGTCAGTCAGTCTCTCTCTCTCTTTCTTCTCTTTGTATGACTTTGTGTGGGAGTGGCGGCCATTTTGTTTTGCGAATTTTGATTTTTTTTTACTCCCTGTAGAAACTGCCCAGGTTGTGGGGCAACATTTGTTTGGAGACCTTGGGGCCAAGACGAAATCATTAGCCGGGTAACTGGGGTCCTACCTGATGCGGAGCATTTTTCGAAGGTTTTTGGTACTTTCTGATACTCACCAAATCTACCCAACTATTATTTGCATATTTTACTCTTATATACTCACTCTTCTTCTGGGAGAAAAATGCTGGTCAAAAACCGGTAAATTCACTTGTGTGGCGGCCATCTTGGAAAATGGCGTTATCCAAATTTCGCTTACAGATACATCCTATGAACATCCATACACGATCGGTTGTCAAATTTCAGTCAGATCGGACTACTTTTTTTCGGATTTTTTTTTACCTGCAGTTGGCTCGTACTAATAATAATAATAATTTATTTATTTTCTCACCACAATACAACATAATAAACATAATACAAGTGCAATATGAACTATTCTGTTCGTATACGTACTATTCTGTACAACATTTGTTTGAGCGCATCCCATCTATCTCCAACCCTCACTCGCCGAGATGTAGGCCTCGGAACATAGTGGACTGTGGGAAATGTATGGCGACCATATTGGAAAATGGCGGAATCTAGAATTTGACCACAAATTCGTATAACGGGCTTCAAAACATGGAAGAATATAAAATTTCAGCCGGATCGGAGCACTTTTTTGTTGGGCCGCCA
Organism: Hyposmocoma kahamanoa; assembly: GCF_003589595.1. Taxonomy (NCBI): domain Eukaryota; kingdom Metazoa; phylum Arthropoda; class Insecta; order Lepidoptera; family Cosmopterigidae; genus Hyposmocoma; species Hyposmocoma kahamanoa. The sequence continues at coordinate 2,975,795 of NW_020653608.1, read as the reverse complement.
TCTTGAATCACAGACTACTTAGTGAACTACGTTCAGACTGCTCACTGTAGTACTTTTTTTTCAGTAGTAAGAATTATTTTTAATCTGTGATACTAATGTCGACTGACATTCCATTTTTTTTTTTTGGTAGACGATATTGTCTTGCAAAGGAGCAGAACGTATACATCCATACTTTAAAAAAAAAAAAAGGTGGTTAGGGGTTCCAGTTCATTTATATAAAATAATACGATAAAATAAAATAAATAAAACAACTCAATATTTGTTATGTTGTTGTTGTTTTTTGCATAAGGATTCATTTTATTTGTTAATTTTTCGAACAACATTTTCTTATTAAACTGAAGGGCTCTCTTAGCTCTTCGATGAAAATCGGCCTGCTGTTTAGACTTTTTGTATTCTTTATAAATACTTTTGCATGTTGGTGACAAATCTTTTACTTTCGTGATTAAACGTCTTCTCATAGGTTTCGGATCCTTAGCAATTCTGACTGTATCCAAGCCTGGAAAACACAAAAGTGAATGATGAAGTCAAGTTCTATGGAATGTAAAACATTATAACAACATGCAGCTGCACACTTACATATTATGTTGTATGTTACAAGTTTGTTGAATGAGCAGTTGCAAAGAGAAAAACCAAACATTTATTTTCGACTATACATAAGGTTATTAGAAGAATATACTAGGTTACATAATACAAAGAAAATTAATGTCTGAACTGGGAACAAACTCAGGACCTCTGCATATCCAGCATGGAGTAAATAAAGGTTCATTGCAAACATATTCATGTGGTAATAATACAACAATAATAACTCAAAATCACTTACCAGAGGCTTGAAATGCTTCATTCATCACTGGTTCAATGATTACAGGATTAACTGAAAAATAATTAGGTACTGTTGAGAAACAAGATGTTTCCATCATATAAAACAGATAGATGATGTTTATAAAATAGATCACAATAAACATACATAATTAACATCTACAATAAACGAGGTATTGTGGGAGAGATTGTAGCACCATTTGTCCACACTCACTGATGGTCTATAAGTACAAGTTGCTTCAGAATTGTGTAAAAAAATGAAAAGTTGACACACCGTTAAAACCTTAACTATCCTTTATAACTTGAGTCCAACAAAAAAATTCCATTACCTAAGTCCTGTTTAGGCAGTGGAATTTGCGATGGGCCAGGCACATTCTGAGACTCACTGGAGCTAGAGGCAATTACTTCTGAAACGTGAGAAATTACACACTATAATTTTATGCAAGTCTCTCCTGTAGGTATTTTGGTATTCTGTGTGTTTATGAGTGAGAGTTAAATAAATGTGATAGGTGATAGTTGAAAATAATAACTTGCTATTTATTTGCAACAAGCATTATGTATACTATATTATCGCATACTATAATATCGAACCAGTAAAGGGGCCAATATGTCAGAATATAAATTTACATGCAATAAATCCATTTCAACAGTTTTACTAGAAAATGTTACAGTAATACAAACTGCATTACTAACCTTTTAGTGGTTCCCTTTGAAAGTATGTGTGGTCAAAGTGTCTTTTACGCAAGTAACTATGCTCCAAATCAATATCCATGTTTTCTGTAAGTGCAAAATAAATAAAACAATTAATATTAATAACATTAAAAGTTATTCCTACGAACTAGGACACATCCGGGTATAAACACTAACACATGCAGGTATAAACAAACAATTGAAAACTCAATACTATTTCTTTAGTTTTAAAATTAAGTAAGTACTTAAATTGTTATAAGTTATTAACACTGGATACACCAACGTCGGCAATTGCGAATTTGTTTCTTAGATGACGGTTATAGTTATTAATATTTTATTTCTACAAAGCAACTACGGGCTAAGCTCATATTAAAAGTCTGTTAGGACGTAGAGATTAGAAGGCTATAGTAAAGTCTGTACTTAAAACTTACCGGCATTGTCCTGTGATGGTATTCCAGAGGAAATCTCGTCTTCGGTAAACAAAGATGGATATGCACTGCCTATGAGACGTAATTTCGGCGTAATAAACCTCTTTTCAAAGTGTTTTTGACATACAAAAACGTTTGAAAGTTCTTCTGGTGATAACTTTTTCAGATTATCACGATTTAGTTACTTTAACCACTTCATGAGTCTTTTCTCAGTGCGAGGAAAATGATGTAAAATAGCGTCCTGTCGTGAACTTTTACATACACAGCACTCGTACATTTTGTATGAAGCAAAATACAAACACACAATACAGAATTAACGGAGAAGATAAGCACGTCACGTTTTCACTCGATCCAAACCTGTACAAACAAGCTACAAGCCACTACAAGGTGAAAACAACAAAACAATAACAAAGTGTAAAATACTACGATCACTACCCAAGATGGCGGAAAGGCTACCTACGCCTGCGGCAGCCAATCACAGCAAGGAAACAAAAATGACAAATGTCATTATTCATTAAAAAAGATGGCCGCTATTGCGAGCGGTTTTCTATAGGTAGATTACCGGCCGTGTCTTGAATCGGCCCTTTTGAAAAAATAATTTTGACAACTAGTTAGGTTCTTATTACGGAATTATTGAAAGAATTGGAGGTAAAGTTAAGCAGATCTGATTTTAATAAATGTATTGAAATTACAAATAAACGATCAGAATTTAAATTTCAACAATCCCAAAAAACACAGATTGAAAAATTTAATAAACTTAAACTGAAGTGCACAAGTAACGAAACGTCAACGTCACTGTCAAATGATCAAACACAAACTCAATCTGTAATAAAGGTGGAATGTGCGGACCCCCCTTATCTATCAGGAGACAGTATTTAGCGGACAGATTCCTTTTTAAAATTATTCAAAATTCATCCCATCCTCTTATAGGTAAATTACATCAATTATCAGAATTTTTATCCTCTGATAAGTACTGGAGACATAAATCTGCACCCTGTCTGTTTCTTAGTTTTATTAAATTTATCAGGCTCCCCTGTCCAGTATATCAGTGCACCCTAAACCCTCTCTTCGATATACCTTATCTCGGTCTTATCTATCAACCCGGCATACTACTGAATTTAGGCATTAACAAAAATTCCTCTAACTCTGAAGCTCAATTACAAAAGTACATCGATGAGAATTGGGGCGATTGGCTTGTGATGTACAGTGATGCTTCTAAAATGTCAGATGAAGGATGTGTTGGTGCTGCTGTCTGGATACCCAAACTTAAAATTATCCTTCATTTCCCTTTCTTCTGTTTTTACTGGGGAAGCCATTGCTATCTTAGAAGCTCTTCTCTATATTGAGTCTCATAAGCTAGATAAAACTGTCATATTAACAGACTCGAGGAGTTGTCTCCAGGCAATTCTGTCCAATCCTTTTCGTAACAGATCCAACTTTCCCTGTATCTTAAAAATTAGAAATGTGCTATACAGTTGCTTCAGTCAAGGAATTAGAGTCTCTTTGGCCTGGATCCCAAGTCATTCTGGTATAGTAGGTAACGAGACCGTCGACCTGAAGGCAAAAGATGCCACTGAAATTGGATGTCCTACGTACTCTCAAGTATTCTCTCATGACCTGCCCTTACTGGCAACTCAAAAGATGATGTCCACATGGGAAGTTGAATGGAAGGAGAGAACCAAAGTGAAAGGAAAGCATTATGCGAACATTCAAAATGTCATCCCGAGTAAACCTTGGTTCTTTAAATTTAACAAAGCATCCAAATTTTGCACCTCGACCATATGTAGATTAAGGCTCGGTCACGCGAGCACCCCAGTTCACTTAGCTAAAATTAGGGTAAGGGACAGCTCGCTTTGCGAATGCGGGCTGGACGAGGGAACTCCGGATCACATTTTCTTCAATTGTAACAAGTACCCAGTCTCCTTGTACGATGTCCTTCCCTCAATCATTCTCAAACCCACAAATTTCAATACGATTTTAAGTCTTGTGGATACGACTTGCATCAATGTCCTTTGTGATTATATAACCAGCAATAACATAAATTTATAATTTGTTTGTCCTGCCTAACACACTTACATACTAACATTTGTCTATATATATTGTTCTCCGTCCCTTTCAGGTAATTCAACAGCTTTAAATAGGAAAGGAATTTTTTTTATATCACATTGTGCTGTCACAATACTCATTGAATAGCAGAGTCTACAGAAGCCCTTAAAATTACTAAGCGGAAAACTCGATACTGGCGAAATCTAAAGGGTAGCGCCATTAAGCAAAAAGAAGAAGAAGAAGATCTGTAATAAACTTATCGAACAAAACGTTAGATCAGTCTGCTTTTTCAGATTTGCAAAAGGGTTTGAATTACGCAGTGGCTCCTCGTCGTGTTCCATATGAAGAAATTATTTGTAACGTTGAGGATTGTCTAGTTAAAAACAACATGAGAAAGGAAGATTTGGAGGCAATACGCCAAGACGTTTCGTCAATATTGCGTTCAAATAAACAGCCCAGACCGAATCTTACTCGAGATGAATATTACGCGCGGAAGACCTTCCGCGAAGATCCTGAATTAGTCATCCTTCGTGCAGATAAAGGTAACGCGACGGTGGTCATGAATACGTCAGATTATAACAGCAAAATAACTGACTTACTATCGGATGAAAGCACGTATAAAAAGGCGAAGAAAGACCCTACCACCAAGATATTAAAAACAACAACTAACTTAATATCTAAGCACTCCGGTACGCTGAAACTTGATGTAAGTGCGTTTGTGCCCTGCGCCGTGAAACCACCAAAACTGTATGGGTTACCAAAAATACATAAGGCTGACACCCCACTCCGTCCCATAGTTAGCCAGATTGACACACCAACCTACAAACTGGCTCAACACATGGCAAAGGTACTGTCACCATTGAGAGGGAACACTTCTACACATGTGAAGGATTCATACCATTTCATCAGTGGAATCAAAGATCTACGGTTAACTGATGATGACACCATGGTCAGTTTTGATGTTCAGTCGCTGTTTACCAACCTACCAGTAAAAGACTGCATTGAAATTGTACGTAGGAAGCTAAGGGAACATAATATGTCCATTGAATATGCAGAATTATTAGAACACTGCCTAACATCAGGCTATCTATTGAGGAATAATGAATTCTACCTACAAATTGACGGTATAGCGATGGGCTCCCCGGTATCTCCCGTTATTGTCGATATTTTCATGGAAGACTTCGAGGAGCGAGTTTTACCCATGGCCCCAGCTAGGCCGAAGATTTTCAAATGGTACGTTGATGATACTTACACAACGTTACCTAAAGATAGCATACCTTCTTTCTTGGACCATCTTAATTCTTTTAGTACTAAGATCCAATTTACTATGGAACAAGAGAATTGTAGTACTTTAGCTTTCTTAGATGTTTTAATTAAAAGAAATCCTAATAACACCTTAGGCCATACTGTATTTCGAAAGAAAACCCATACAGATAGGTACCTCAATGGTAATTCCCATCACCATCCTAGCCAGTTAGCTACCGTGGGCAAATCTTTGTTTCAGAGAGCATATGGTGTCTGCGACAGTAATCATCTGGCGGGGGAACTTCAGCATATAAAGCAAGTCCTACATGCGAATAAGTTGAGGATTCCACGCCAATGCCGCAGACCCCGTGTGATACCACCAACAGTCGAGCGAAGACCTGCCATCTTACCTTACGTGAGAGATGTTACAGACAAGATCGGAAGAGTCCTCAGGCGTGCATCTATGAAGACCTATTTCAAGCCCCTGAGGAAGATTTCTCAGTTCCTGAGACCCGTGAAATGTAACATCCCCTTACAGGATGCAGGAGTTTACAAGCTTGACTGTGAGTGCGGTCTCTCTTATATTGGACAAACAAAGCGAAGTATTTGTACCCGCGTCAAAGAACATATAGCTGATGTCAAACACCGTCGCGTAAACAAGTCTGCAGTCTGCGAGCATGTCATGGATAAACCTACACATTCAATGAAGTTTTACAAACCCCAGGTTCTTGCAAAAGAAGTCCGTTATCTGCCCAGGATGCTGCGAGAGGCCATTGAAATTAAAAAACATCCTAATTTCAACAGGGAAGATGGTTTCTCCGTACCACCAGTTTGGGATCCAGTATTTCCTCTAATGAAAAATCCCAAACAGACTGCAGTACTAATTAATATGTTTTAGTTTATTCTACTTTCTGTCAATAATTAATAATAAATTAAACTTAATAAAAATTCATTCAATAAAATAATTTGTATAACTTAATGTAGCGTAAATTGGAATATTTTCTTTGTAAAATTAAAAATAAGGTATTTAATTAATAACTATTGTAACTACAGTGAAAAAATAGGATGGTTTGCATTAATATTAGACATAACTGGTTGAAGACTGTACCACCTCAGTCAACCGTGACCATGGGACCTGTAAAGGGCCCGAAACGTCGGTTTGTTTGAAAAAACAAATTATACGCGATTTAAATCCGGAAAAATAGTTTCATTTCCTATGTGTAACAATCGCGAAAACCTAAGAACTCGGTAGTTAGGTTCTGTTGCCCTCTACAATATTAATTTAAACACCATCTACCCATCTCCAATAGTTTCCGAGATACGGGCCCCCGAAATATGTATGGCGGCCACCACATATTCTAATTCACAACCGGATGCCAAATTTCAGCCGGATCGGAGCACTTTTATTTTGGGCCCCAATTTTGAGTCGGCCATCTTAAAAAAATTTCGTTACTCGCAGTTGACCCCCATCGCTCTCTTTGACATTTGGTCGAGGACCCTCCGCCTATCTCCGATATTCGCTGAGCGATAAGGCTCTGAAATTTGTATGGCGGCCATCTTGTTTCTTCGAATTTTGAATTTTTTCACTTCCGGTGGAAACTGACCAAGATGGTAGCCATTTTTAGTTTAACGACCCTGCCGGTAGGTGTTATACTTTGGCCGCGCTGCCGGGGTCCTGATGCAGTCCACTTTTCGAAGATTTCTGGTACTCACCGGAGCCATCCGATCACGACTCCCGTACATCATTTTTACCCACCGCTACTGTTTCTGGGAGAACAATTATCTAAATCACTGGTTCAGTCAGTCAGTCAGTCAGTGGTAATCCAGCTACATAGAGTACAACTAGATGCCGCTAAAGCGGCGCACGAGGGCTTTCGTTGTATCTGGTGACAAATTGGGAGCTGAACTTCATATTTCAGTAGAGAATTCTCTTTGTTTGACTTTGAGTGGGAATGGCGGCCATTTTGTTTTGCGAATTTTGTTTTTTTTACTCCCGGTAGAAACTGCCCAAGCAACATTTATTTGGAGACCTCAGGGCTAAAACTTATACTTCGCCCGTGCAGGTGGTGTCCTACCTGATGCGGAGCATTTTCGAAGGTTTTGATACTTTCTGATACTCACCAAATCAACCCAACCATTATTCGCATACTAATACTCTTATATACCCGCTCTTCTTCTGGGAGAAAAATGCTGGTCAAAAAACCGAAAATTCACAGGTATGGCGGCCATCTTGGAAAATGGCAGGATCCAAATTTCGCTTGCAGATACATACTATGAACCTCCATACACGATCGGTTTTCAAATTTCAGTCGGATCGGAGCACTTTTATTTCGGGCCGCCATTTTGAGTCCGCCACCTCGAAATTTTTTTTTTCGCAGTCGTCTCGTACCGTGTATGACATTTGTTTAAGCGCATTTATCTCCAACACTCGCCGAGATGTGGGCCTCAAAGCATAGTTGTCGGTGGAAAATATATGGCGGCCATGTTAGAAAATGGCGGAATCAAAAATTTGACCGCATATTCTTATTACGAGCACCCAAACATAAAAACGTATAAAATTTCAGCCGGATCGGAGTACCTTTTTTGTCGTATGACAGGTGAGAGTTACGACTTCATATTTCAGTAGAGAATCCTCTTTGGTTGAGTTTGGATGGGAGGTAGCAAGGTTGTCGACTACTCCAGTTTAGTTACATGTAGGGGTAGTTGGTATGACCGCGTCAAGTTGTATCCTTCAATATCTCAGAACAAACCAGTCGTATATCGTTGACAGCTGCGAAGATTCAGAATAGTCAATTTCAATAGGCTCAGCATGGATACCCAGCGGCACAGCTAGTCATTTTAGAGTACTTTAATGCTCACTGTCAAGAATGGTTGTTCCCATACCTGATGACTAATCATGCTGGGAGAGAGACGCGCAAACTTGCGCTAACACTAAGCCTTTCCCAGCTTGTCAGTAGCACCACCAGTTCTTTTGCCTCTACAGTTGCCTTGAACAGCGCCGTGAAGTTGCCTGCTTATGGTATTCTGTAGGATATATCACGGAGAGTATGCGATGGAATTGCATGATTTAATTCCGCCTTTCCCTTTTCATTACCGGGGACCTATGTTTTAAGTATGTGGATATTGTAAGGATTCCATCGAAGCGTTCAAGCGATTTATAAGTTCTAATATATTTTGCGATGTCATTTTTCTATGTGTGGTCTCTTTGTTCTTTTGTGTTGTCTTTATTTTAAATAACTATATTTTATTATGACATGTCACTTGTTATTTAATATCGAATTAATTAAACAGAAAGTTAAGGACAGGCATGAACATTAACATTTTTTAGTATCTTAAGTGTTTATGTTAAAGAATCATAATGCCCAAGGAATTGTGTTATGTCTTTTGTTTTACTTTGAATCTGACTTATCCCACTAGTAAGGTATTTTCAGGGTGTCACTAAACCATAAAATATACGGTAGTTCCTTATCCGTAACGTCTTTATGTAGAAATAGGTACGTTGGCCTTTTTTCGGGCTGATGACAAAACCCAATTGTCTAACGCACCGTTTATTCGAATATTAACAAATTTTAGCAATAAAAAAAGTCAAAAGCATTTTGTACCTCAACAACACCTAAAACTTTTCAGTAGGCCACTTTTCCATAAAACAAATAAAATCAGAGTTATGATTTTTTTCTTGAAAAAAAATCCTTAAATCGCTCTCCTCTAAAATAGTCCAAATGCACGTTAGCCCTTTAGCCTTTCCAGCGTCCGTATATTTCTTACACAAAGCATAAACTTAAGAAATGACCGATCCTCCATACACACTTTCATATCCTATTTCACCCACCTTAAGATTTCTTTTTGTGACAAGAAGTAGCTTATGTCCTTCTCCAAGGTCCCATATTTCTCTCTGTACCAAAGTTCATCACATTTGTTCCAGCGATTTAGGCGTGAAAACGTAACAGAGTTACTCTCGCATTTGTAATATTAGTTAAGATTAATTGTTATATTAATAAACACGATAGTAATGTGAGCTCTGTGCCTATCCACCGAGTTCATGCAAGTCGCAATGTTAAACAGTACATAAAAAGATCGGTATTTTGTTGGTTTCATATTGTACATTTCACGAACTTAGCAAGTCTTTAGTTTTACTGACCTGAACGCACTCCATTGCCACTAACTGCCCTTGACGTCACTGCTACCTCAATAGTGCCAAAACAACAAGTTAGCACAAGATAAAGCAGTGGTACTACAATATAAATGTGGGTAAAAATGATGAGTTCGTTTACACACCAAATGTTTCCTGGATCTCGCATGATTCACGACACCAACATACCTATGTTCCATCCCGGAACACAGGTAGATTAATAGTTTGAAGAATATTTTAATAGTATTCTCAAACCAAAAATAGGGCCCATATCCGTAGCGAATTGTCTATTTAGTTTCTATTGTTAGTGAAGAAAATTAAGATTTTCTTTGATGGTCCATATGTATCCGTTAAATGCATATTTTCGATGTACGAAGTGGAACTCTAATTGTTATTTATACAACGTCGCTAGCCGATGATGAGGACTCTTCGTGACGACCAAATCCACGAGCAGGCAGTAGACGTTACAATGATTGGTGTAGAACGAACTCTTCACGACGTATTTTCCAGGAAACATCGTTCGGCCATCGTAGTTGTAATGTGCTGTCTCATTAATGTTTATTCTCCCTTTATAGCGACCCTACAATCATAAAATAAATGAGTATTACTTGGAAAAAAGCTCCCCTCTCATGCCGAGGATGGCCAATGACGAGGAGATTCAAGTTTCATTCTTCACGACTTATGTGAAGTTTAATCTACACTTATCACTTGCGTGTCGGAAAATCTATAATAATTATGTGAACCATTCGTCGTCGTCGTCGTATCGTAACGCGATCCCGGTGAGATAGAATGTATAATAAACAATTCGGGCGCCTTATACGTGTGGCGCACTAGAAGTTTCCGGAATGAATAAGAAAAAAATTATAGAAATGGTTGGAAATAAATTTATTGTTTCTCAAAATATACTCCGTTTACGTTAATGAACTTTTTCAGACGAATGAACCAATTTTAAAAACATTTATGCCACTTCTCCGTGACAATCTCCGAAACATATTTTTCATACTCTTGGACAGTCTCTTCAGGTGATGTATATCGTTGACTGCGTTACTGGTTCTTAATTTTTGGAAATAAATAAAAGTCATAAGGTGCCAGGTCAGGAGTGTACACGAGATGGTTCATAAGGTCAACGGTGTTCACCTTCAAAAATTCATTTGTCTGTCTGGTCGTGTGAGAACTGGCATTATCGTGGTGCAAAATAATACACCGTTTACGGTAATTTTAACGGAGTTTGTCAATAACTTCCGGCAAACAAATGCTCGCGTACCAATCACTATTCACGGTAGAACGTTTCTCCAAAGCAACAGTAGCCACGTGTCCAGTTTTATTAAAAAAGAAGCAATCATCCGCTTAGAGGCATTCATCTGGAAAGACCCATACGCTCGGTTGCTGCTTTGTTTTCGGATCCATGTTTCGTCACCTGTTACTATGTCCCACACCAAATTTGACGCCCCTTCGTTGAATCTGGTAAGCATGGCGTTGCACCAAGTGACGCGATCCGTTTTTTGAGCCTCAGTCAAATTGTGTGGGATCCACCGAGAGCACAGCTTTTTCTCACCCAAATGTTTGTGTAGTATTGATTGTATTTGACTGATGCCTATCGACCATCACGAAATTCGTCACTGAGATTCGCACGACCGCGTTTGAATACTGCAAACCAGCTATAAATAGACGGTTTGCTTGGTGCTTTATCGCCAAAAGCAGTTTGATTCCGAGACAAGCTTCGCTGAGCTGTTAAATTACACTTAGTCGTAGAAAATCATACTATGAAAATTTTCACGAGTTAAATCTATGGTGATGTAGACAACCAATTTCTAAAATGTCGCCAATATATAAAAACAAGTGACAGTCAGAAGAAACAAACTGTATTCTACAGCCAAAGAGTTCCATTTTCAAATGTTGTAATTACTTTTTAAATTTTGTTTATGTAAGTGGCCCGTTCCGGAAACTTATAGTGTGCCCTGTGTAACTAAGAAACACTGATTTCGGAATAAAAACCTGCGTTTTGCTAGTAAGTATTAGGTAGTAGGTGTAGGTACCTATGCTAAGCGAAGAATTCCATTCAAGTTGGAACTGTGTTTCCGTCCACGCATAACCTATCCATGGTAATGAACCAACAGCAAATTATTATATCCCTAGAGCAACACTATCTACGTACGGAATAGCATCTCTGATATAAGCTTGAGGTACTTACGGCGGGGAGATGGCACTGCTCAATGGGTAGTATGTGCTCCAGAATTTGCCTCAGGAACATGTCGTGACACACAGATCTCGTATTGATCGTGTGAGTTTCCGCAAACATTCCACCTTTCCACACAATCTTTGCCTGGATATAACAAATGTATGATAAACATGTATGGTATAGGAAACACCTAAATACGTATACGCTAAAGTATCGATATTATAGTAAGAGTAAGACATAAAGTAGTAAGGCTCTCGTTTTAGTGGCGTAAGAAGCAGAGACGTGATCACAACACCTCTAGCGACGGCAACTCGCGCTCAAAATGTATGTCCACATCCAACGCAATGGGGCTGACCATGGTGACTGAGTAGTGAACGCCGTCACAGCTGGTGTGTTTGACGCCCCGGCATTTGCGCACTTCGGTCATATGCACGCTGAACGGATCCTGCATTCGAACCACAACCGTAATTATAATTGAGTATTGTGAAACTTCTATATGCTACAATTTGAGAAAACAAAAACCATTAAAAACATTGATATGTACTTAAGTAAATATAGTATTTGAATGCATAAACTATTTTTCCAAAAATAGGATTTGCTATAACCGCCGTTTTAATCGGAAGGATTGTCGACCTTGTGGTCGTTAGTTGATCGCCACTACGGAAATTCATGTGCTACTTGCGCCCAGCGGATTCCTACGGCCGATCTTGCCCAGGTGATCGGTGCACCTCGCGTGCGGTCTGCCCTCGCTGCGTCTCAGTTAGCCAAACAGTTAGTAATTAATTTAACGTACGACTGAGTTTAAAATAGGGTCGTTGTTTAGAGTCCAATGCGAACACTCGCTACGGTCCAAATATACTACAAATAACGTTAAATAAAACTTGTGAATCATTATTTCTTATTATTTAGAATGTTACGACTAGGAAATCCAAAACACGTATAGTTATAAAATGTTATACACAGGAACAAACAATTTTATACATAAACTTGTGTTTTATTGCAACTTTATGGCGTCCTTATTTAATAGGTAAGTTGTAAAATTGTAAAAATATTACGAAATCATAAAAGTGTTGGCATTATTGATTACGTCACTTTATTTGTAACAATCGAGACAAATACTACAGATTTGTAACAATAAAGAATCACTATGGATACTTACTTACTATCCTGAGGAACCACATATTATTCTTGATGATAAAGAGTTACGAGTGGAAACACTTGGAAATTTGTGGAATGCAAATAAGGAATATTTTTCATTGAATTGAATCCTAGTTCTTTAAAGTCGGATCTTTTCAAAACGATGCAAATAAAGCAAAATAAAAAGGAATATTTAAAAACACCAATTCTTTATTTGAGAATGCACTATCGAGTGTAACCGAAGACATAGAAGCCGTGTCCGGCCCCGCGGCCTCCCCAGCTCAGTCCGTTTCCGTAACCACCATAATAAGTCCTGAAACTGTTTTCTTCACTGTCCACTCTCGGAGCTTTCTGCAGTACTTCCCTGTTTAATGGGATCACAGTCAGCTCTTGGAGCGGCACCAAGTAATTATGATGCACAGGAATGTAGGAATAGATAGGAAACAAAGTCCTGTTTTGTTGTATCGGGTTGTTGTACACATTTTGAATAGGAATGACGTGCAAGTTCGGCACCAAGTACTGTGTGAACGGTAGCGGAAAATCCTTTTTCCTTCTTTCTGATTTTTGTAGAGCTCCATGGGTATTAGCTATTTTGATATGTTTGGTGTTTTGTTCTGTGGTGATTTGGTTCTGAGGTCGATTGTACACTTGACGGAGTTGTAACATGCCTAGCAGCACAATGAGGTTCGTCCGCATCTGTCAACAGTAAAAACATTTATACAGTAACAGTAACAGTAAAAAAACAACAAAAATCTCGTGCTATCGTAATATGCCTGGCAAAGTTTGCAAACCACAATTTTTGTAACTACAATAATTTTATACGCCTATAACCAGCCTTAAAATGGAGGAACCCTATTGATATGGTATAAATGATATGCTAAACTACTTGGGGCGTGGTTTAATGATCCCTTCTGCTACGGACAGACGCGAGGTAATTAGGTATATTATAAAGGTTACCCAGTTATTTGTGTTCACCATGACGCGACTTGATAAAAGTGGCGAGTGGGTATAATTAATGCGTTGTTAGTTCACTCATTTGGCAAGGTTAATGTGTTGAATTTAAACAAATATATACAAAATAAGAAAACACCTGTATCCTACATTTATGTCTAGTTTTAGAAAGTAGACAAGCCTCTGGCCTATGCAATTTGTCTTCGCAGATGTCCTTATGTAGGAGACATTAATATTGTCAATTTGAGGAATTGTCCGTGAGTACAATTTACCGCTAGCTGTATTTTAGTGACAACACACAACACCTTATGGTTGTGTGTGTGTTCATGTTTTTTCTGTAGGATATCAGAAATTGCGTTATTTGAGATTTTTATTATTTTTTATTTATTATTATGTTTGTTGGCAATTAATTAACAGAGATACCGTTCTCAGAACTACGTAATTGAACTCTAAACTCGGTTAACACGTTTTGTTAAAGACCATCATTTCACAATCACAGCTAGATCCTCTTAATTTGCACTCAAATGACCGAGTGTGTACTATACGCAAATACGGTAAATCTTTAATTGTCAGGATCTCAAACATTATTTATTCTAGCTAGAGACTTTGAATTAGCACTCACACAAATCATTAGCTTCGACGAAATGGCCATAGAATTCTGGATATATAGTGCTTTTATAGCTAAAACCTTATAAATTGGATCCATATTATCAGAGCGGGCATGTACGTGACTAGACTACGTATGCAAAACCATACATGTTGACCTTTTTAACTTAGTCATCATGAATTAAAAGTTAAATTAGAAATGTACAACCCTTGACATAAAATAATAACAAATGGACTTGTGTACCTTAAAAACAAAACATTCTTACTCGATTAAAGTAATATAGTCGTCGGGAGCTCTACAAAAGGACAAAAATAACTAGAAAACAAAACAGCATCACTGCGCTTTTATCTCCGTCTCAGCAATGAACATGTTCGTACCTAATTTGTGGTGCGCAAATGAGGTGTTTAAAAGCAGCTTAGTTTTGATATACTTACCTTAAAATTAAAAAACGACCGCTGCATTGATAAGATTTCCAATTAACACAGTTTAGAAGGAATGTATGTATAACTAAATAGGTAAATTAGTTTGAGTAAAATGCGAACTTGCTTCACGGTCGAGTGATGTTTGTATACTGCAAAGTGCAAATTTCGTAGGTCCAAGAAGGTGAATCAGCGCTGTCGCTGCCTTGCGCTGCCACTGGGCCATGAAAAGTGCGAGAGCGAATGTCAGTAGGGCCTAACAAATTGTCCATAAGCTCATAACATGATACAACTGCGAGAAATAATGTGTTGCTCATTACTGTAGTTGTACAGATTCCGTGCATCTTATTGAATTGACACAAGTAAGCACTTGTTGACATTTCGAAATATAAGACAAAAGCAACGGATACTAAATAATATGCGCTGCATATTCACAGATGTACGAGATTATTAATAATTATTAATGACATTCCTACCATTAAAACAAAACTTTTATTCATGAAACGATTTTTTTTCCTAAGCTTTGTTTTTAATTGTGAAACTATGAGGTTTTAACGACAGGATTGATTGGATAAGATAGGTCGGGTCAATTCAAATAATTTTGCATTAGAATAAAAATTAAATTCGCATTTTCTAAGCGACACGAATTTTCGTGCCTTTGAAAAGGCAATTCTTGGGTATTGATTTCGATCTCTTTTATCATCTTTTTTAAATTTACCTATAAACCTTAAGTGGTTGTGACCGCAACTGTCTAAATGTCTACGTGCATCCCTTAAATCAAGTGGATACGCGAAGGAATCGACGCACGGCCTCGCGCCTCGGGTTGAATAAAGTCCGCCAAATGAACATTTGATTCCCAACCAACAGCGGCGTTTTTGTTCAGTTTGTTCCAATTTCGAAAATTGTATTTTTATTGTAAGATCAGACTAGCACAGTGATAATGAGTAAGTCAGTGACCTACTGAAAAACCAAAGTGACCTACTGAATAACACGGACGATATTATCGTTTGAAGGTTGCTACATGTTTTCAACCTTCGATAACTCAAAATTAATTTAACACGCTTATGAACGTGCCCAGACTAAAATTTAATTTATTGGCAATTGGAACGAAACTACAAACTTTGTATAAAAAGGGGACTCGAGAAATTCAAAATTTTGAACTAATAAATGAAAAATGTTAATGTTTTAAATGATTTAAATACATGTATATTCCGCGTAGAGGTATTTCACAACAAAAGCTTTTAATGGGGTTGAATGTTACGATATTGTACTTTTTTCTAAAGCCTAGGCTACGAAGTCATTCATGTTATATTGAGAAACTTTTTAACACAGTAAAAAGCCACTTTAAATATCAACCTGTACGCGCTTGAAAAGACTTAGTATTTGAATATTAGTAATTGCTTGGGTGTCCAGAACATGAACATACAATGTAAAAAACTTAAATAATAATAGCGCACACACTCATAGCCTTGCACTAATGAAACCCTGTATCGCGAGTGCCATGGACACACACATGGACAACCACAAATTACACTCAAACTCACAAGAGAAATAGATGTAGACAAATATTTCTCCCGGCCCGGGAATCGAACCCGAGACCTCTGCTGGCAGTCCAGTGTGGTAAACATTCGGCCGCTGAGGCAGTCAAAGATACGATTACGAGGTTTGTATACGTCTTCCGGCAACCCCGCACCGTCACTGCGCCGGCAATTCTAGTCGAAGATACCCGATTGAAACAGAAAAAGTAAAGTGACATCGACATTTAAATGTTTTAAAAAAATGGAATAATTTGACGAAGAATGTGTTTATGAGTGCGTGTATCTGCTTTCACATGCAATAAATTGGTCTGAGCAACAAATAAGCGAATCGCAGACAAAAGTCAGAAATTATAGAAATCTTATACTTCGTCGTTCAAATAGAACGTAACTTCCGTGTACTTTGGTCTGTTAAACACGACAATAACTGGAATCAAGAGTCAAAGTCCAACTTAAGTTTAAGTTAGGATTTCTTGTCACTTCAGGCTGAAATTTCACAGGAAATTAGAATGAAACGTTGGTTGTTGCAGTTGCTTTAAATATTCCGAGAAAATAACGTAAAAGAAATTATTTCTTTTACGTTTCTCCTAGAGAATTAAAAAAAAAAATTTAAAATTTAAAAATTTATTTATTTCTCAATTTGGTTCAACAATGGTAGATCAGGTTCTCCCATTAAGCAAATGTATGCTTGTGTTGGGAAAGCCTTGCAACTAACCCCCCGAAGGGGTTCCCGCCTTGTCGTGGCGGGGGGGCTCTAGTAGCCGTGGTCGATTTCATCCCACGGTGAAGCTAAGAGGAACCCACGGGGCCGGCCGATGGTGGTAGGCTGGCCCGAGGAAGAGGGCGTTCCGCGCGGGGCTCGTCTGGTCAGCGGGACCGCGCGGATGCGCGTTGGGAGGAGGGTCGCGGGGGGAGAGACGTGTCGGTGTGTCGTTGCCGCTCGTCCTGTACTCCGCGACCCTGGCGGGCTGCACCGCTTTCTATGATGCAGTGGCGGCGGGGCCGCGGGGGAAGAGACGTGTCGGTGTGTCGTTGCCGCTCCTCCTATTCTCCGCGACCGAACGTGGGCGGTTGGCCCGTGGTGAGCGCTCCAAGGGACTCTCTTCGGTGAGTCCGCGCGGAAGCACGTTAGATGTTGCGGCGGAGCCTGCCATCAGATCCGCCGCGGGGGCTGGGGGAGCAGCCACTGAACTTCACAGTTGAGTGGATGCTGACCTGGTCCCCCATGGCCCCTGGGCAGTGGACTCGGGGGAGTTCGTTGCCCAGCATAAAGGGGCCCGGGATGGAAGGCTCGTCTGGTGTTCGGTGAGCCTCACATTCGGAGTCGGGGGACCGATGTCTCTCCCTTCTCGGGGAGAGGCTGCGCAGGGCGCGGCCAGCCGCTGGTGGGGGTGCGGACGAGTGCAACAGCGTACCCGTACCCCCACCTACAGCGGAGAGGAGGAACACTCCGTGGGTTTAGTGCAGTCGGGCTGCTCCCCTTCAGGGTTCAGCCCATTCCCACATAACCCCGGCTCTGCCCCCGCGGGGCCAGGATATTTTAACTGCCTCCGTGGCCGAACGGTTACCATGCCGGACTGCCACGCAGAGGTCCCAGGTTCGATTCCCGGGCCGGGAGAAATATTTGTATGGCCTACATTTATTTCTCTCGTGAGTTTGGGTGTAATTTGTGGTTGTCTATGTGTGTGTCCATGGCACCCGCGACACAGGATTTCCCTAGTGCGGGGCTAAAAAAAAAAAAAAAAAAAAAAAAGCAGTTTCCCCCGGTTAAAAAAAAAAAAAGCCTTGCAACTAAGCTTAAAACTGGAAATTCACAACAAATCAGTGGGTTAGTTTTAAGATAGAATGATATTTAAAATGGAAAAATTAAAATAAAAAATAAAAATAATAATAAAAAATTTTCAGTATGTAATGTGTACATAAACTTGTGTGTGTGTATGTGTGTGTGTGCGTGCGTGCGTGCGTGCGTGCGAGCATGCGTGGGTGCGTGCGTGTGTATGTGTGTGTAAGAGAGAGAGTGTGTGTGTGAGCGTGTGCATGTTATGTGTTTAAATGATTTGTAGTGTGTTAATTACGATATGCGTTCTAAGAGATTTTCCACTTCCTCATAAGAAAGGGTTTTCAACCTTTCATTTAACACCTTCTTACAATCATATTGTTTCATGGGATAAATTCGTAACGTTTTGTTGATGGAGTTGTAAACATAACAAGCTTGCGAGTTGTACTGTCGACTGGCAAATGTTGTTCGGACAGTGCGTGAATATGCTACGATATCATTTCTTCTTTATTTTGTTTATTTTGGTCATGTTCAGAATGTACAGCTTTCCGACACTCAAGAGGTTGCCGATCTTATATAGAACATCTGTAGAAAATCTAAAAGCTTTGAAATACATGACCTTCAAAAGGACTCTTTGAACTCTCTCTAAGCTAATAAACTTCATCCTGGCAGGTCACCCCATACTGGTATACAGTAAACAATAATTGACTGAACAAGCGCTACATACATTTTGGTTAATAGCTCTCTATCCATTACGTTGTAGTGAGTAAGCGTGTCTAGTATAAGCAGCCTTATATAATCGCATTTATTTTAAAATATAAGTCAGTTCATAACCGACACTCAGCCGTTTTATTCGTCTCCCGACTCGCCCAGTACAACGTGTCTTAAAGTTTCAAAAATTCATGCAAGTTTCCTTACTCTACCCATAATCAGTTCCAGATGGGAATGCCACGAAAGTCTTTGGTTAATTATAATTCCCAGATATTTAGCATAGCTGACCTTTGTGAACAGTTGCAGATTTGATTGGGACAGTCACCACAGTATTACAAAGTCAATCTTTTTGATCAATCAAAAATTACAAATAACTGCCTCCGTGGCCGAACGGTTACCATGCTGTACTGCCACGCAAAGGTCCCAGGTTTAATTCCCGGGCCGGGAGAAATGTTTGTATCGCCTACATTTAGTTCTCTCGTAAGTTTGGTTGTAATTTGTGGTTGTCAATGTGGGTGTCCATGGCACCCGCGACACAGGGTTTCCCTAGTGCGGGGCTATGTTGAGTGTGTGTGTTATTATTATTATTATAATCGCTGGCTGAGAGTTTGTGGGGAGCAAAGCAAATATAGTTTGTTTTTGTTACGTTCGGGGTGAGGAGATTAGAATTAAGCCAATTAGCCATTTTCGCTAGACCTGTTTCAGCAGTGCGCTTACTGCGTCCCCGTCCCGTCGTGTCTTCCCAGTGAAAACCACGGCAGTGTCGTCCGCATAGGAGAATATCCTTCCGCCTCCGATCTCTAACTCACATAGTTGGTAAATATTCTGATAGTTTCTCCTAGAAGTTCTCTGATTTCGGTGGTCGAATTTTTTTTCTTAATTTCAGGAACAACATTGAGTGGGAAGGAAAACGTACTCAAACTTACATAAGATTCCGTTATTTGGGCAACTAGATTCTTAACAGGTAATGACATATTTGATCCACGGAATTCAGCTACCACCGAAATCAAGATAATTTTACAAAAGGCCTAATTTTTGTATAAAGTATTATGAAAAAGGCAATAAAAACATTCAATAATCTACATAAACATTTACTAAAGTTAAAACTAAAATTTATTTATAAATCGATCAGGATGACGCAAACAAATTTCACCTTATGACTATTAATTAAAATTAGTTTTCAGTTTGGCTGTTCAGCCTTTTTTCAATTACACAAAGTATTTCCGTATCTCTTTTAAAACAAATTTCAGAACGCAATCTGTAGCTACAAAAGTAATCAGTTTTTTGGAACTAGCGCGATTAATTTCTTTCCTTACTTTCTATACATGACGAATTAATTCATGCAACTTCAAAATATTTCCTTCCGCTTTTTCTTCGCATACCTCTATCTATCTTTTTTTTAAACTTTTCATATACAATGTGTTGATTTGCATTCTCGCCATATTTAAGAAATTAATAATATAAACAATGCTAAATCATCTAAAAATATTTAAAAAATATTCTGTTCAATATTCTGGCTAATTGAATCTAGTAAAGTTTTGCAAAATTGTCTCAACTCGTGTGCACCACGCAAGGGCAGTGACCCCGCCACCCGCTTCACCGAGCGATAATTTTTTAATTATGATTCTGTACTAGTATGTTATAATTTACTATTTATTTACATTAATTAGAAAAGTTGACTGAAAAAAGTTTTTTGTGAGTTTCGTTTCAACATTAGACTCCACAACTTTGTAAGCAGAAACTATAATAAGTAAGTAAATATGGCGAGAATGCAAATCAACACATTGTATAATTGGATCGCTTTTTATCTTTATACGTTCCTTCATCTTCTTGATCTCTTTGATTTTTTGTCTGTTTTGATTTTCCTTATTCGTTTTTGGCGGGAAGCATGTAGTAATATAAAATTGTGAAAATCAATAATATTACCTAAACATTTACATGAAAAAACGTCTAAAATTCTTGCTTTTCAAAGAAAATATGGCTTCGATGCATTGACTTACAACGATGGCAGTTTTTTCCGTCTTCGGGGGAAGCTTTTCACCACATTCCACCAGCACAGCAAATCACAGATAATCCCATAATAGTGCTCAGCTGATTGGACGTGTGACACCTGTGGGCGTAGACAGACTGACAATTAAGTAGTATTGCCAATACAAATAATTAAATTTACGGCAGCGTTCACGCAAATACAATCCATTTCACGCAGACAACCTTACTTGTCAGTTAGTCACACTCCACGTCGCTTGGACCGTTACCGTGAGATCTATTCTGTTGAAACAAGCATCATTGAAGCGCCACTGGTTTGTTGTAACAGTAGTACGGACAACGGCACATCAGACTACACATTTTTGTTCGAAAATCGCCTTCATTGCAACGGAACAAGATACGTCAATGTGTAGCTTGATGTGCTGGCGTGTGTACAAAAAATTATGAAGTCTAAGCAGAGTCTGTTGTGCGCCGGCTACAAAAGTAGTATCACGGATGAGAAATTCGTCAAATGTACCCTAAATATATGTGACAAGAACTTTCACTATCCCTGTGTTGGGAGGCCACACTAACGCCTCATGGGTTTGTCCAGACTGCCGTAGTTCTATGGGGAAAGGGGGCGACAACTTGGCAACTCCGGTGAAAACGTCAGAGAACATCACCTACAAAAAACTAAAACCAGGCAGTCCCTTGGAAGTGTCACAGCAAAGAAGCCTCACCCCTGTCCGAACTAACAGGCGAAATTAGGCTACTAAGAGCGGAAGTTTCGTCAATGAAGATCGAATTTGAATTATTATATTAATTAATCGTCGCGAAACAAGATTAGATGAATTATCTATGGCAATGTCCGCTTATGATATCCGTTTAAAACAAGCCAAGAAAAAAGCATCTGAAGTACAGGACTTACGATGCATAATCGATGTAATGAAAGTCAAACTCAATTCCCAAGAACAAAGCATGTTAAGAAACGAGATCTAAGTCCCTGGTATGATGGAAACTCAGAATGAAAATCCTCACCGTATTATTTTAACGATGTCTTCCTTAATAGGCGTGAAACTTTCTGACTGATGTTGATTGCGTTCAGCGAGTCGGCCGTGGAAGTAAGGTTAACCGCCAAGGATGTCGGGTTTGAAGGCGCCACTACAACTAATATCTAAATAAATGAACGGTTGACTCCAGCAAACCGACTGTTGTTTCGCGACTGCCGAAAACAAGTTAAAGAAGCAGGATTTAAATTCTGCTGGACAAGCTGTGGAACCATTTACGTCAAGAAGTGTGAAGGCAAGGGTAAGGGCTCCGAATCTCCGACATCAAGCGCATCCTCCGAGAAAATGAATCCGGAAGCAAAGGTCACATCAGTTGATGAAGCTTTTCTGAATTCGGTGGCATAAAATCCACGGAACCCAAGGCCACGGGATTCAGAAAATATATATATTTTTGATATTACTCGTAAACGACAATACTTGTGTTATATATATAATATTAGCATGGTTGGGGGTAGTTGACATTTTGTACAGACAGTCAGTCAATAAATGGACGCCATACGTTATACCTGTGTTTTATTAACA
>NW_020653608.1:2949886-2953561 GCF_003589595.1 Hyposmocoma kahamanoa | reverse complement strand
CCTGGACCAAATCCATCGAATTACGTATTTACACGAAAATGTCCTAAAATCGGCAACAAATCATCCACCTGGTCTCTTTAGTCGCAGGGGCGTGATGGACGAATAATTCGAAAGAATTGCGAAGCTTCTCAAACGTTTCACTTGTGATGTAGCGTGATTAGTAACAACCACCGAATTGCCGCGTAAGCCAGAGTATTGTGATAAAACTATTGCCTGGTTTATTGTAAAATTCGGATTAAAAGTACTGATATCTAATTTATTATACGCGAACTAAAGTCTAATATTGATATACGGCTTGAATTTTGAGAAAAATGACACTTTATGTTGGATTTTGCGTTCGGTACACGCCACTGTTGTCGGGTTTTATGCATTTCGGTTTCTTCCATTAGGTCCGAAATGTTTATTGGGAAGATTTTGTGCTCTCTAGATAACTTTCGACCTATATTATACCCTCTATTTCTTGTAGATTTTTGTTTTAATTAATAAGTGGAGTTTAGTACATGGACACAGAAAATTGCGTCTTTGGAGAAATGAAAACACATACAAATTGAAAATTCGAGAACCTTTGTCTACTACCTCATGAAGTTATGGCGTCTAGTAAGTAAGTTATGGTACTCTGCATTCAATAAATGAAGGAAACAATAACTGAATGAGTTTCAGACATAAGTTTTTCAAAGAAATTCCTTTTTTAAAGAAATTCCTCCCTTTATCCCGTTCAGATGACAATAAACAGCTGTACATAGCACAATTCACGACCATTATAAATAGTAACGTACAATGATGTTATATTAACGTACAAATTTCGTAATGAATAAATGAAAACTATATTCAAATATCAAAGCCGTCTTAGCACGAAAACGGCCCGCCGGCGCCGACAGTCTTGTTTTCGTTCAGTCAATGTGAGTAAAGATGGGAAAAACTGCTTATTTTTTTAAACGTTTAAACGCTGTTTAGCTTGAAGCTAACAAAATCGTTTAGAAAACGTTTAACGGCATAGACTTTTATGTTAAAAAAAGCTTGCAACGTTGTGTTGATAGCTAAACGCAAAAGTAGACCACTAAAGGTATTAAGATAAGTAAGTTTTTTTTGTAAAAAACGAGTTGTATTTTTATTATGACATAACATTATTATATTAACATTTTATTCATTGGTCTAAAAGCGTTCAAAAAGTAAGTTGTTTAACTTTTGTAATTGTTAACCGTTATGGAAATGGAAAACAGCTTCTTTTTTTAACGTTAAAACGTACGTTTAAAAAGCGTGCTTGTAAAAGCGCTTTCCACCTAAACGCTTCTTAGTTTGACGTTTAAAAAGTCGTTTAGAAAAACGTTTAAGCGCATAAACTTTATGTTTAAAAACAACGCTTACGCTTAAAATGAAAAGCGCGCTTATACGCTTATTTTAAAAAGCAGACTTTTTAAGTGCTCATCGTTGAAACGCCCACCACTAAATGTGACCGTCAATGTGCGGGGCGCGCCGCGCGGTGCGGTATCTAAATCTAGGGAAGAGCGGAGAGTGTCCATTCTCGTTACTTTTTGTTCTCTGTTACCGGTATGATTATGAATTCTGTGCCAACAGTTGTATGGAATAAATATTAATCTATGAACGATTTTCAAACAGCCTTGCCTCAAACCTTCTCCATGACAGTTCACTTGTCGAGTATTTCCTACTCTGATATTGTAACTCTGTTTTAATACTAACGCAACTGAAATAAAAATTATCGTTTTTAAGGTTATCGCAATTGCTACACATTGGAAATAAAACTAACTTTTTTTTGTACACACTCATTCCAACAAAAAAAGATGGCCTATAACTGAGGTTATCCTTTATTATGCATTTAAAGAAAATTAGTGTCGAGTACGTAAGGCATCTTCTTGCCAAGATGGCTTCTGGATTTCTGTTATTGGCATGGTTTAAATGAGATTTCATTATGATTTCTTGGGGAATACGTTGAAAATCGACCGTAATAACAGGTGTTGGATGGGTGGATGTACATCTTAATACCCCGTTTACGCGTTCAATTCACCCACTCGGACTGCTCGAGCATTATCGTCCATGAAGACAGGATAAGCACTTGTGACGGGTAGTGCTGGTTATGCGCAAGGAACTAGGACTTCTCTTATGTATCGTTGTAGAGTTATTAAGTAGGTACAGAATATAAGCCTTTCATAGGCTTTAATTGTGAATATTTTTATGTCTTCTACGATACATGGCGGCACTGACGGGCCCGGAGGATCGGAGTTGGGCATGAGGCGCGTGACACGGCACACGTTGCGTTCAGGGATGGCCAACCATAAGTAAAGAATGGTTACACTGTAACATGTTTTTATTTCAATTACTCAGTGCGTTTAACAAAGCGTACATCGTCATAGACATCAAAACCTATTTATATATTTTCGAATATCTTGACAAACGATTGCAATGGTATTTGTAACTCTCAATTCAAGTATTAGCAAATAAAATATAAAATTTGTTTTACGAATTCAAATACCGGTTGGTAGTTTTGTAGCTACTACACTGTTCCAATTGTGGGCAATGGACTCCATTTCTTTCCACGTTCCCTTTACAAATTCAAAATTGTATCGTTTGTCAAAAGTTGAAAAGTAGTAAAAAATACAATACATTGTAAATAATTGTCACAACATTTAAAGCGTCTATAATTGATCAATAGTCGTGCTACGTTCACGCAACTGACTGCACCCGGACATTCATTATTTTTTTTCATTTTTATGAAATTAAATTTAAATCTTAACAGCTTATTACAATTCGTATCAATCTAATACATTTTCTAGTCTATAAATATAGTGGATATTACAATATTTACAATTTATGGTCTTATGTAATACAATAACAATAATAATGTGCCCGACAACTAAACCAATTACCCGGGTGTAGTCTTGTGTTTTAAAGTTACTGTAGTATAATAAAATGTTCCGGGCGTCAGTCAAACTCTACAAGGCCTTAAAACGTTACGATATCGTTCCATTTATAATATTGCGGTTAAAATGTTGTCCAGTGACATCAAACAATATACAGAACAACTCAAATGTGGATGGATTTATGATGTAATTTGTAAACTGGCAAAATGTATACGACGTCGTTACGATAAGGCCTTTCAAGAAAGTCCGCTTCACAAAACTAACCGCGACCCGCTCGTGCCTTGTGCTCCAACCGAACAAAAGCTCAACTGTAATATCTCGAAATAAAGATAGTCTTATTTGCCAAATTACACCGAATATTGTATCTTAATGTACTAATTAATTAACATTTACAATAAATTAACTATAATTATGATTAATTTACTATACATATGTATCTAAGGTTCTAGACGAACGACTTAGACCCATATGTATAAAAACCTATGAAGAAACAATTTTATTTGTACACTTGTCAGTATTTATTGTAGTAGTGAATGACTAATGGCATTAACACTTAAAGCCGACGGAGAGCACAGGCGATCTTAGCAAACCGTGTAATTTGTTTTGCGAAGCAGTATGTGTTTAGACAGATATTTAGGTACTACCAACGAACATGCGTATTCTATGGATAAAAGTATAGTTCATGGACAACTTTATCAACGGGATAAATAATAGAAGAGAAACTTAGTAACATTTGGTGTCCTGGACAGTGCCTCAATAGTTTGAGCGCTCTGTAACCTCACAACTGTAATTGATGCTT
>NW_020653608.1:2921830-2949862 GCF_003589595.1 Hyposmocoma kahamanoa | reverse complement strand
GCTGTGCGCGACGATTCGCCCATAGAAAAACCTTAACAATTACAGCACAAATAATTCGAAGGACACTCCACTAATCTTTCACCAAACATTTAGATACTAACAGTGATATTTCAAAAGTTTATTGCTTTTAGTCGACTCTATTATTGAGGCGTTGGTAGATCGTCTTCTAAGGCAAACTCGCCTGCTAACAGCCTGTATAAAAAACCATTTGGAAATGTAAATATTGTTTTTCGTTATTAATGATATCAAATAAAGGTATGTGATCGATACACTGCAAGGAATAGCGAACAGAATACATTACGAAAGTTGTCCGTTATTTAAGAATAGTTTTATCATATACGCTTATTTCGCGACACAGTCATTAATATACATAGGTAGGTATATATAAAATACGTCTATCAAACATCTATAAGTATATATCAAGTACATTTATCGCAAACATGGTATAACATAGAACGTGATGTACGGGGTGGTACAATAAAAATAAGATATTTTTCTATTTCACTGGACAAAACGATATACGGACCTACCTCTCATTACCTTTACAAAACATGTAGGTACTATTCAAAACCTTAAAAACAAAGTAGGAGCTACCTCGATTTTGGATAATTTATTCAAATGTGTAAACATATATTCGCCGGATATTGAAGGCGAAATTTCAGTATCTAATCATTTAATGAAACAGTAAAACTCATTCAATATTAATGATTGACAAGTTACATATGCAACAGTCAAATAGTCTAAGACAACGGCTGTCATTTCAATTAAACACAAGCATAATAAACCTATATCTGATGGGGGTGGTTTTGTTTTGGTAGTGTAATTTCAGCAAAATATTTTTACAAATTGCTCATTTTCTATGTAAAGCTCGATCTTATCAATATTTATATTCTGTGAACGCATTTTTACCATACGTATTCGTATGTCGTGTTTTCACCCCGTACATGAAAGAGTAAATATTCCAAAAGAATATAAGAAAAATATTTATAACAGGTAAACAGTAAATATTTCGTAGGAAAATGACATATCTATTAGACGTAGACTTTTTAAAGTAAATAGTTAATTTAACAGTCAATTACGATGATTTTTGGACACGTTGAAGCTCGTTTAGATTTACAAAATTAAACTAAACCAATGGTCTCTATCGGACGCATTCGTCATTGGCTAAACCACATGGCCATGGACGTTTTCCTGTTATTTCCTAATAAATGACCTAAAAGATAATCTCATTAAACTATATGTTATTTAATATTTTATGTTAACATTTTGTTCCTATTGATTCATCATATTTAAAAAAGTAGATCTAGCCATGCAGCCAGTGCTTGTAAATAATGTTGTATTTATTAGAAATAATAACATAGTGCATTATAGTAAGATTACGTATAACACCAGGATTTATTTACAATCACATAATGCTACTATGAAGGCTCGAAAATCATAACTCATGGCCTTTAGAGAGATGTGCTTTGACTTTCTTCTTAGCACTTTTGGAAATATTTACTGCGGTGTGAAAATTAATTAACATTGGTTTAAGAATGATTTCATAATATTACATTCCAGACGATATGTTCTATTCTATACCTTTGAATATATATATATTCAAAACAAGTTTTGAAATATATATATGTATTTCAAAACTTGTAAATTTATAAAAACTTACTTCTTTGCAACTATATTAGTAACACTTTGCTACGCTTAACACTTGACAATTAAATTAACTATTTACTTTCAGGAAAATGTGTAAATAAATACGTCTAAAACTATTTAAAGCGAAAGACACGTTATTGTCAACATTTGGTTCTACTACCTACATGACATTCGGCCCTTATTTCATTTTACATAAATACAAATCTATTCAATATAGGTACAATACGCAACGCACGTGGCCCGTTTTATATAAGCTGGTAGAGTTACACACATTTATAAATATACTTTCACCTACTATCTATACATATGTAGTACCTAACACGTAACTGAACATATTTACTAACATCTGAGGTAGCTTTACGACAGGTAACCTGACACGTGGCGCGAGCACGCCGCGGCGGCGCCCGCCCGCCCGGAGCGATTCGTACATTCAAAGGCAGTGGGGAAACCACCTTTAAATAGACAATACTATAATAGTATGTACCTTTCAAGGTAATTATCAATACTAAAAAAATTAATAACAGGCAGGTAGGTACTGATTGAATACTAGACACACGCGTGTACCTGCATACGTCGCAATAATTAAAACAATTGTATATATCGGTCGATTTGACTATTCGTACTCACTTTTCGTTGCAAAATTTTAGGATCAGAGGAAGAATCTGCTAAATTACATTTTAAGTACTGCCCTGGACAATAATATCAACACTTACATGTCCCACATCTGAACTTTGGTCTTTTCTAAGGGCAGTGTAATTAGGTTGTTACCTATCATACGCAATAATTATAAAGAAACAGTTTCTTCCCTGCACTTGTTCTGTATTTGACTAATATAATAAGTAGGTATGTTTTACTTACATAAAACGCACTCATATGCATACGATATTCTTGAATCGGACGTCCATGCAATGCGATATGTAAGTCCGCGACATATAAAAGCTCTTTACTTGAATAAACACACACAAAATACATCGATTATTTGTATACAAAATGTAATAAATTGTAAATTCTGTACAAAACGTGTTGTTGTAGAAAGATATGCCTTTTAGTATAACGGATTTAATAAATTTGTCGGTAAAAAGCTTCATTTTCTTTGAATATGTCTTTAGTTTTGTTACAGCGGGGAAACTCATATCACCCATCATACGATTTATATAAACTCTTCACTTTTAAACACCTAATGAGAAGCGGTCCACACAGGCCTCTCTTATGGAACTCTCAAATAGTCAACAAAATGTTCTAACAAAAACAGCGATTCTTAACTCTACGTTTGGAAGACAATAAACATTAAACATGAACAAATCAACAACGAATTACTTCGGCTGTATGTTTCCGCCATAGCCGATAACTTCACAACCACATTGTAAACAAATGCTTTGACAAAATCACATTACGGTTTTCGTTAGCAATCATAATTTTAAATGCAGCTCGAAAATGGTTACCTCTTTGTAAATAAATCGTACCTACTAAAACTTGTTACATGTAACTAAGTAATATATGTGTTTATAAGAACAGTGTACCTTGTTGTCCGCTTTTACTGTAGGTATCTATTTTTTGCATCTCGTCAACACAGTGGCGTACATAGGTAAGTAGTTGTCCTATTAATCGCTGTTTATTTTGATTTGTAAAAACATCGTGAACGCGGGTTCAAATACATAGGTAACCATTTTGAAAAAGCACGTTTTCATTTATAATTAAACACAAAACTTTGATACGCTCCGTTCCGTACATACACAAACATATCATTTTTCTCTTCAATACTTTGGTCCTTTTGACGTCATTCTACCCTACAAATTACTTTTTTCATTTCTTATGATCTCGTGCAATTTGTGCATCAACTTCGGTGCGGTCCGAAATACCTCATAACTTCTCGTCGGGCGTCTGTGCGGCTAATGGATGACTTCAAAGATCGTAGCGCCCTTTGTTTTGCAAGTTGTGAGTAAATACAGTTCAAAATCCGACAAAAGTTATCAATCATCAATAGGATTGTTTGCTCATCTGACATTTTATGCTTTGCATTGAACACCACTCCATACAACTCTAATAACAGAACGCACTGTAATGTGGATACACACACCTACTACTGTTTAATAATTGCTAACGCATAATTAAGACTTACTCCGAAGTTTTCCAATTACAATATTCCACAAAGGGAGAGCCTCTCCCTGTATTATATTAATAAGATTTCTCGCCTCAAATGTGCCCATTGTGGCAATTCTCCTGGAGAGAACTTTGTCCAGTTGTCGACGTAAAAACTCTGAGTGGTAAGTTAATTTTTTATGCAAACATACCATCCGACCATTATTTATTTATTTCTTCGAACAATTTGGGTGTCATTTTGGTTTACTTAGTATTTCTAAACGTATTTCCTCACCAGCGAGACAGTCGACTGTCTTACTACTTTATTTCTATTTACGTCATGTTTAGGGTTAATCGCAATACGTTGTGCAAAACTTAGTCGTCCAATTAACAACTAACCGTTAAAACATTCGGAGTATTTCTGATGAGAAATTATCACAAAAACGTAAAACATATTCTACGAGTACTGCAGACACCGATTAACTTTTAATGACTACTCGATACGTGATTATAGCACGCCATCCTCGTTGATCGATATCAGGTAGCTCCGGATCACGACGATCGAATAGAAGTTTTCCGCTGAAAGATTCATTTGTTTTATCAGGTCCTTGCGGTTTTAGCGAATGTCACAATAAGACGCAAGAAAGACAATGGCCTCATTAGGAACCTTACATAAAAATATTTTACGCTATTATAGTAGTCCCTCAGGTCAATGTTGGAACCTATTTCTTTTAAACTAGATTATCTCACGTGATTTATGGAAAGTATTTTGCGAAGGACGCCTAATAATAGTTGAAAATTGAACAAAGTACCTGTGTGAACTTACCCAAGAACAATATTTCGGCGATGACGTACCCTGCGGACATGTGGAACAGAGTCTTGAGAAAGCCAATGATGAATAACACCATGAACACTATCCAAAAAATGCAGTAATTTTTCATGATGCCGCATTTTTCCTGGAATAGTAGAACTCATTCAATGTTCATTTTAAAAATATTGGCGATTAGTAAAAAAGATAAACTAGACTTAGAGACTGAGTCGTAGGAAATAAAAAAAATATTTCACTTTGCTTTGATTTCACCGTCATCATTCATCGCGTTTTTCCTAATATTAGAACAGTTTAATCGCCTTAGACGTAGTTAATTGATAGACATTGTTTTCGCCTTGTAGTAAAAATGCACACGTAGGTACCTTGTAAACAGCGTAAACAAAAATAAAGTCGAGAAGAAACTTGAGGAAGAGAAGCACAACGATGAGCACGACGATGGTGTAGACAACAGATGACATCGGCTCGCCGTCCTTCGAGTCCGCCGCGTCCTTGATATCCACAGCGAAGGTTATCATGATAACGGCCAGCAAGAACGTCAGCAGCTGGAACAGATCCATGCAGACCACAGACTATACTTAAAATCCACATCTCTTTATTAAATCATAGGTTAACAAATTATTGAAATTATTTTTAATACGCCTACATCAGTTAGACACGCTGGAATATAATATCGAGTTAGTAATAAATAAGCATAGGGTAAGTTGACTAGGTGGTGTCAACGTAGAGCTAGTAAGGCTTACTTGCACCACTAATTAGGTGCCACCTGCGTGACGGAAACGCGTACAAACATCAGAAAATATTTAGACAATTTCTAAATTTTCATAAAAATGTGACACGAAAATCTCTGTTTCTTAATTTTGTAAAATATAACGCTATGTTTTAGCAAATTTAGGAATCAACACTGACTTTTAATAAATGTATTGAAATACAACTTCGTCGGTAGTTACCGGTTTCGTACCACGGTTTCACTTATTGAGATTTCGGAACGGCTACTCGATCCATGTCCACGGGCTGACCCGTCAGTCGGTTCATCGGGAAAATAAAAAGAATTCATTTCATGGTCAGAAACTTGTATCTAGTGATACCTAATCATTTAGTGAATAACCACGAAAGTCTTTATACTTTAAAGTCGTTGTAAGTAACATAATAACCTATAACGCGTGACCGTAGGAACTACAAGATTATCCAAGTAGTAGGAATACGAGCTAAATCTTACCGAATTAATAATACCCATAGAAATGCACCCCGCCCTCAAATTGAACACGAAGCAGAATTTATCCAGCACAGGCAACTCCATTTTATTTCTCTTTGTAAATGTATTGGACTTCAAAAGTGTTTATTATCTATTACACAGCATAGTTCCACTAATGGCGCTCGCATTCGTTTATAAAATAATTTTATCTGTTTATTATAAATGTGAGTGATATAACGCCATTGTTTTAACGAAATTATTACAATCGTCGTTCCTGTCGTTCCCACACCACACGACTTGTGACGAATAGACAGTGCAGCCAGTATGGTAAAACTCATTGTGAATGTTAAGGCGATGTTGTACTGTGGCTCTGCCTTTGATACGGTTCTTTCCATACTTATTATGATAATAGTATTAACTTAGAACAGAGCCTTATTTAACAGCATTATTCATAAAAGAAAATGATATTTTAAATTATGTTTGATATACTTGTGTATGTTAGGTATATATAACAAATTTAACGACAAACATACATATATTATTATGTTTGATTTTATGAATATATTAATGCTTAGATTCACACTGTGCCAACCCATACAAATACACTTGAATGTCTTAATAAAGGCCTTATAAAACTTTTATCTATACGAGTAACATCGTCGTCTTAACGGAGGCTGTGCTGAGCATGCGTAAGGGAAATTGGGGTGGAATCGATAAACAGCGAGCGGAGTGGCCGACGGACCGACGGACCGACGACGGACCGACTTCCAGCGCAGATCAGCACTTAACTAAATGACAATTCGACCTGTTTGACAGCCCCGCCTCCCGCTCATCGCCCTTCAAGTATTGAATGTTGTAAAGAACTTCAAAATTCAACAGTCGTTGAATTGGTGAGAGACGATAATATGTATCAGCAAGACCCAATTCCTGCGCTTTTACGGAGGAGAGAGATGCACCTTTATAATGATTAAAGATAACTATTTCTATCAAACATGCGCGTTAATTACGAAGATGGAACGATGCCAAAAAAAAACAAAAAATTAATAAAGTTAAACAAAAATAAGTGTCTAATGGTCAATGTTAAAACCAAGAGCTGTCAAAACTAAAAATGCTATTCGTCGTTGGGTGTCACGCCCGCTGCTGTTGCGATGTTAATTGAGACCGTGACTCATCCGCAGTTGTCGTGTGGTGCTGGCATATGGCACGTCAATTCCCGGCTCCACAATCCGATATTAAACAAGTAATCGTATATATAGTAGTTAATCAACCTGTGTACTATATACTCTCCGGCATGAATCTACATTGTAGGCTTAGACTACTATAACCCACCGAGCTGGCCAAGCTGGGATAGGAGCCTTCACTATAGTTTAATACAAAATTGGAAATTAATGGCATCGACCTCTTGTCATTCTTGCACTAAAAAAAGCGTTGGTACGGCGGCTTGACAACAAGTCGTACCCAGTTACATTATGCCAACAATCCCAAAGGACGCGCTCATACCTGCGCTATTTTTGAAAATTTGCTGCAGACACGACACTCCGCCAACGTGAGCATCATACTAGACGGTCTCTCCCTCTCGCTAACTATATGCCTCTGGGCGCAGGAAGAGTGCAATCCCACCAACGTGGGTGTGGTGATAAAGGACTGCCCGAATGACACGCTACACATCATCGTTCGGCTATCCTCAAGCCTATTGGCATTTGTAGCAACAACTGTAAAAGACCTGACTGTCTGATGATCGGCTGGTTCTAGAAACTAAGCGGACAGATAGTGAGGGATGTGACATACGAGTATGTGAACACTGTGGCCCTTCCTTATTCACTCAAGCATGAGCGCCAAGCAGCTAAGAACCGCAAACGGTTTAAGTACAACCAGTGCATTATGCAGTGGAAACCCTGGATACCTGGGGACATAATGTTCTAATATGCTTTCTATTCGCCTTGTTACAGCTCTAGTAACTAAAAGGCTAGCAGATACTCCCTTTTTTTTAAACAAATTTTGTATATTATATCGCTTATTTAATGTCACGTAAATACTTTATTATTATACTTTCTGAACAAATGAACTTATATCGACAGAAAATAAAAATATTTGCTAGGGTAAACCCAGTGATGAATAATATTATTATTTGGCACATATACATTATATTGTTCATTCAGGTCCACGAGAATGCACCGTTCCTTTGAATCCTGGTTTCATTGACCCCGACTATTGTGCAGGGACTCACAATGAATTTAGAAATTGACTAACTTTCTATTTCTTCTGTTTATTTCAATTGAAAAGAGCCAATTTCAATGTTACGTAAGTACTTAAAGTTTCAGGAATAGAATAGTCAAACGACAATATGTCGATAAAATTATTAAACGACTTCAAAAAAGGCGATGCTTCTCAATTCGACTGTATCTTTTTGTGGATGTGAACTGATTGCGATTACTCTTTTTTTTGCTGAAAAGAGGGTACCTAAGCTCAGTAGCTGTCCGTTACGTTATGCTATACTTACCTTACGTGTGGGCAATTAGGGGATGTATCCAGTTTATTGAATATCACCCAGTTTCTGTTAATCGACTCAATAAAACTTGGAACATAGATGTCATTCCATTTAAAGTGAAATATTATGTGACCTAGAGCTGATCTGATGATGGAAATGGCAGAGACTCCTCAACAGTTACTGCAGCTACCTTGTGTTTGGGCGTTTGGGTTCATATTATTCGTTTTGTCGAGGACTTCCATATCATGCGTTTTAGTTATCATCGAGGAGACCACGGTAACGAACACAGCGAAGGCAGAGCTAACGAAATTGAGAAACGCAGAGAAATAATGATAGTATTATATTCTCATAGATAATATATACAACGCAAGCTTGTTAATGTTAAATAAGGCATTCAGTAAACAGAACTGAGTCAGCAGCAATGGCATTGTTATCGACACATCATGTTTGTCCCAACACTATGGGCAAGGTCACTTGCGCACTCGACGATGGCTTCCAGTAGACACGATGCAGACATTTAGAGCGGTTGTTTCACTCACATTATTCACTACAGTGAATTGCTCTTTTCGTACCGGTAAGTTGGTTTATGTTACCTTGTTTATGTTTGTATAATGAGAAAAAGATTAGCACGTTTTCGTTTAATTGGTGATCAAAAATAATTGAAACTAAGCATTAAGGGACATAATTATGTGCTAATTAATCAAAAGAAACTGAAATTTTGTTGATTAAGTGTAAATGAGTGTATCGTAAAGAAACGAATGGGTTCTATAATTACAAGATAGCCTTCTACAATACAATGATCACGTTTTCATGGTTCGGTATTGATGGATATAATACTTATAAAGTTATTTCTTTGCACTGAAAAGGCATTAACGTTAGTTAAGATCGATCGTATGATACGAAATCCATTTGTGAACATCAAGTATCGATTGTTCGCTATCGGACATTAGTCAATAAAAAAGTCTATTTTAGGTCACTCACATACGTACTCACGGTGTACTACTTTATACATACTCACTACCTACTTGTAATCAATCAGAGACGAAGAGAATAATTAATATAATTATACTGTAAGCAGAATAACTAGCATAAAATTCTTGTACAAGGTCACAGTATTTGGAGACACAGTTTATTTCTATACCTACTATTCACCTGTTTACTTACTGTAAAGAGAGTGCGGTTCTTTAAGATAAGTAACCTACGTAAAAGGTAGGTATAATACATACGAAATCATTGTACAGTAGGTATACATAAAATCGCAATATTGCAGAATTTGAATAAATCGTTGTTTGTTCAGTTGTTTTCTTAAATAATTATAGCCATATAATTAATTAAATCATAGATGAGCTAAGTAAAGGTTATAAACACAAACCTTAAGGTGAAAGCCAGAATGAAAAGCAATAATTACGTCACGTACGGCCAGTGGACCTCAGGTAGATCGAATACTTAAAAAAACCCTGTCGAAAAGTGAGTTTGTATCTAGAGCATACCTACATGTGGGGTTGTGTGTACATTTACAAATTACCCGGATGGATTTAGTGGACGGTAAAGTAATTTGGTGAAATTATAAGCACGTGGGACTTGTCAACTTATATCTCAGGGTGACGGACGCAGAGGCGGTTACACTAAGATCTTTGAGATTTTAAATCTCAAAGATCTTAGCTCTGGGTGCCACTGCAGCTGTCACGTTCGTCTCGTCATTTAATATATAAAAAAACGTTAACGAGGATGACCGAGAGTAAAATATGACACGTAGTAAAAAAGGTTAGAAAAAAAATTTGCAAAAAAAGACACGCATTCAAAATAACAAAATTAGGACGCGTGTCCATTCACATGTATACCTAATTGTGATACTTCTTACTTACCAAAAAGTTTTGTGTGAATCTTTGCCATTTTTTCTATGTTTTTAATGTTATTTCTACCCTCCAAATTTTCCACATTTTTTCGCTACTTGTACGAATTGACCACCAACTTTGGTTGGCTAAAGCTAATGTTCTCCGTGGGAAGGCCCTGTGCTGAAACAAAGGTTAAACCCTGTTCGGCAGAGGATCATATAAATTGCAATGTACAAGTTTTCCTTAGCCTTATAATAAAATAATTAATTATTCTGTACATTATTGTCAAAAGCAAAGAAACATGTATTTATTTTAGTACTTACCTGTAACTATTTTTCTAACCCAATGCCAAGAGAAGTTTCCGACAAAATATTTGTGGAAATAGAACTTACACTTACAGCTCCCTGATATATTTAACATCTCTCTGAACGTGAATGGCGGCTCAAAAACTTGACAAGTTAAAATTGTATGGTGGAATTGATAAATAAATAATTTTATAAGAATGAAACCTGTCGCAAGTAAATATTTTTTTTATATTTTTTTGAGTTGAAATAATTGACAACAAAATATTTTTGCCTATTACTACCATTCGTCAATTGTCGTCGTACCTTTCTAGATCAAGCTTATTGGAAGGAACTAGCTAGCGAGGAACTCAAAGAAGCCCTCCAAGTGAAATGGAACACGAACACAGCGAAAAACGTAATTTTGTTCGTTGGGGATGGCATGGGACCGAATACCGTGACAGCTACCAGAATTTACAAAGGCGGAGAGAGTCACAAACTTGTGTACGAGAAGTTCCCGCATGTCGGGTTGTTAAAAGTAAGATTTTAAACTTAATAAACTTTAAGTAAGCTTTAAGCACCCTACGGATATTGACCAAAAATTGTAATTACTTGGTATGGTCGAGCGTGTAACTTCCATTTCAACGACAAAACAAAATTAACAAAATATTCACTTCGCATATTTATCCCTACTTTACCAAGGTACCTCTGGAGCATGTGGCCACAAGGCGTGACCTTCTGTGAAATCTGCAAACTTTACATATTTTGTAGTAACTAAAATTGTTAAAAAATCCATAGAGCCCGATAAATTAACATGTACCTACTCGTATGTTTGACTTTTATTTTTTATACATATAGTTGCTTAATTGATTGAAAATTATTCATTTCTAATCTTTTATTTATAAGTTTAATACGTTATTAATAAGTGCTTGTGAATATAGTCGAAATATTATTGAACAGTGATCGAAAATGAATGGAACAATTCAATAATAGTTCCCTGTAACGCGTGTTCACGTTGACGTTATGCAATCTTCAGCAATTGCGTGCTTACGCTAACGTGCTAACGTATTGCGTGCTAACGTGCTTAGCGCTAACGTCATTTTAGACTGTCAGTACCTCACGTGCCTTCTTACATTGTCGTCACTTTTTAACCAACTTCAAAAAAAGGGAGGAGGTCCTCAATTCGAACAAAGTTATCACACTTATCTTATACTATATCTTCTTATACCTACTATAACTTTGTTATCTATATTTGTTATAGATAACAAAGTTATAGTTTGTGAACCGATTTTTAACCGACTTTAAAAAAGGAGGAGGTTGTCAATTCGACTGTATGTTTTTTGTATGTATGTTACGCGATAACTCCGGTATTTGTGAACCGATTTTCATGATTCTTTTTTTTGTTGGAAGGGGGTACTTCCATAGTAGTCCCATTTCATTTTGAAGGAAATCATCCACCTCTAAGGGTGGCTTTCACGCATGAAGATTCAGTTTTATAAATAGCGGCTAAATTTTCTTAAGGAGCAATTATTTTAATGTTGATTTTGCTATTTCTCCAATTCAAGGCGTTTTTCTCTCAATATTCTTTGAGTAGTGAAAACCGATTTTTATTATCTCCAGTGTCAAGTCCTGTATAGTGGCGCATTTAAGGATATTTCATTAAAACTTAGAAAATAGATGTAATTCCACGTACTTTTGAGGTCGGTTTTTTTAGTACTCTGTACTGAGATTATGATGATTCTTTTTTTGCTGGAAAGCGGGTACCTCAGTATTGGTCCTATTTAAATTGGAAGAAAATATTCCACCTCAAGGTTGGCAAACCAGGGGATGAATCCTGTTTCGCGCACTTTCCGTTAACGATTTCTATGAAACTTGGCAAATACATGTAATTCCAATAAAAAGCCGATAAGCAAACTTTTGAGGTCGGCTTTTTAATAAAAAGTAGTAATTATAAAAGTCACAGATGAAGTAAAATAAATTTAAAGTTGCACTTGCACATTTTGGATGAAGTGTACTTCCGTAACGGACATTATTGGCACGTCCGCGTCCCACTGCCGAAGACAAGTGTGTGGGCTGGAGTTCACCGCGCTGAGCTCTTTAGGCAGATTGCATTACAAATGACTCGCTATAATAAAATTATGGGTCGAAAATTATATACCTACTTCTTACAAAATAGTAAATTAACATAATTTTCAGACTTACTCCGCCAACAAAATGGTCCCAGACTCAGCGTGTACTGCAACCGCGTTGTTCTGCGGGGTCAAGGTGAACCAAGAGACGATCGGAGTGGACGCTACTGTCAAACACAGAGATTGCATTGCGTCGTTGAATCCAGAAGCTAGATTAAAGTCTTTAGCTGCGATTGCATTAGAGGCTGGAAAGCGTGCAGGTTGACTTAAACTGCTTTGTTTTTGTTTTACTAGACCGCTACTAACATCTCTACATACCTCCATTCTCAAGCTCCTCTCACGTGGACATACAATATTCTGTTTTCGGGACAATTAATTGTTATGGTACCACGTCTGATCTTTATACAAATTGTCACGTCGAGAAATGGTTGTACAGGTTTATATTTACAAATTTATAAACGTAAGTTCGCTATCTTTTAGGCCTAGTGACGACAATGCGAGTAACGCATGCGACTCCGGCGCCGATGTACGCGCACAGCGCCGATCGAAAGTGGGAGTGCGAT
Source organism: Hyposmocoma kahamanoa (assembly GCF_003589595.1). Taxonomy (NCBI): domain Eukaryota; kingdom Metazoa; phylum Arthropoda; class Insecta; order Lepidoptera; family Cosmopterigidae; genus Hyposmocoma; species Hyposmocoma kahamanoa. Next base: position 2,936,819 of record NW_020653608.1, on the reverse strand, counting down.
GGCAAGATGCCCGCGGCGGCGCTGGCGACGAAAGGCTGCAAGGACCACGCCCGGCAGCTGATCGAGGACTGGCCGGGACGGGATTTACATGTAAGTTACGTTCAGTAGGCCACACGCCACTGTCAAACTAAACAATACTGCTATAGACAATAATCTCGTACAGAGTACTAAAAAAACCGACCTCAAAAGTCTGAAAATGGTTGAAAATTTTCTTCAAGTTTAAATGGGGCCACTGCGCGTAACACAGGGCAAAGGTGTACCAGATGATCCCCTTAAGGGAGAATGTGTATAATAATGTTTGAATGATATAATGGTAGTTTAAAAGATATTCAGCTTAAAGCAAATGTAAAAGCGTTGAATGATTGAAAAATTATCTATTTACATGTTGTCTTACTAAAAACGTTTTATTTTTTGATCTTTCATTATTATATTTGAATATTTTTAAGACTGTACTAAAGGATCGTCTCGCACACCGGGGTGTCCAAGGTGATCCTAAGGGTATGGGCAAGATGATCTAGGGGATCACCTTGCCTCTATTTAAGAAAAGTTCTAGGTTTTGGTAGAAACAAATGAAAACAACAACTTTTTAGACTTAACAAAGTCCTCACTTATGTAATCTAGGTATATGAAACAACAGTTACGGAACTTCGAGAACAAATAATTAATTTATATCTTACAGGTAACTAAGGGCGGGCAATATTGTTTTTTATGGCAAGTTGATATCCATCCTCGTCTCCATATCTTTAATTGTTTAACACATCTCATGAAATAGTAGATTGTACAACAAGTGCATAAAACGCGTCATTTTGCCCGAGACGAGTATATCCACCCGAGCCGCAGGCGAGTGTGGATACTTAAATCGAGGGTAAAATGAGTTTTATGAACGAGTTATACACTCTGCTTTTCACTTCGATTGCGAGGATATTAAACAGCAATATTACATATTATAAACGTTAACACGACTATTGCCAAGAAAAATTAAGAACTTTCCGCCAATGTACTACTTTTTTTTTCTACACGTGACTCCGGTCGGACTACATAATGCTCAGTTATATTTTACAAGCTTTTATTTTTTATGCATTTCTATTTCTTATAACTTGTTAGAATTAATATGGCCTACTTTTTTAATTTTGTAATATAACGGGTTAAAAAAACAAAAGTAAAGCTTTATTTTATAAGGTTCTAGTGTGGGTGGCTGTTGGCGCAGGCGTCATTGCCTCGGTCTTAAACGACGATTTTATTTTATGCACTAGAGCATAAAATGCGATTTTATGTCGTCTACGTACGACATAAAGGTGCACTTTTTGAGCATGAGAAGTGAAAACAGTTTTTTTTTTCACGTACATACATATTTCATTGAACTGACAGACCCTTTATTTTTTCCTTTAGCCCGTCTTTTTAATGACATAACGCGTATCTACTGCTAACTATTTACTTGCCGATCTATGTGGCGTCCTACTTTTTACGCCTCTAGTTCTTTAGATCATAGTCTTCCGACCACCCACCACGAATGGTTTTTCTTTTACAATTACGCGGCCTGGTATAAAACAAGAAAAAGCATTTTTCACTTCTCATGCTCAAAAAGTGCACCTTTATGTCGTACGTAGACGACATAAAATCGCATTTTATGTTCTAGAGCATAAAAGTAATTTTTTTTTCTAAGACTAAGGTAATCAATCTCAACAGCCAAACAGTCACTACATATTGCACAATTTTACTGAGCAATCAAATTGTCACCTACGAGTATGCAGTCGTAGGTGACAAAAACTTATTATATTATTTTATTTTTGCTATAATTTATTAGAATCCCATATTTTGTGTGATTACAATATTTAGTAAGTCACATAAAATAGGAGTCGATTATCGTTTAAAAACGCTTTCCTCACAATCGAAGTGAAAAGCAGAGTGTACAACAAGGGCATAAATGTCCATTTTTACCCTCGTCTACTATTTTGGCAAAAAATGGCCTCGGATAAAAATGGGTCACTTTATGCCCTTGTTGTACAATCTCCTATATATTTGTTAATAATCGAGATCGATCATGTAAACGAAATCCAGTCTTCTACTATGTTATTCGTATTGCAAGCTATTTAATTAAGAGGTTTCAGTACTCAGAAAAACGTACAAATTAAATATAGTCCGTTAACAATATATACAATACAAGATGATCCCCACAGATCATCTCGTACACCAAAACCATAATCATCTTACCCCAATTTAATTATTTTTATTTTTTGTTCGGCAAAATAACCTGTATGCTGTCTACTGTTACCACGCCATTAAAAAAGTAAATAGTGCATTATACAAAGCCACCAACACAAAAATCTTAGCAATTGATTGCTTAAAATGGAAGTTGCCTAAGCTTTTAATCAACTTTACCTTAGATCAAACTCACACAATTTTTGTTTTTTTCCACAAAAATGATCTCGTCACTCACATCGCTATTACGAATTGACTGATGAGACGGCACATTGAGGCCTAAATTTTACTGAAGAAAATATCTGGGTGACGTTACTAGTTTCGCTACAATTGAAAAGGATCATTTTACCTCCAAGGATCATCTCGTACACCTTTCCCCTACATAAAAGAACAGTCGAACTGAGAACCTCCTCCTTTTTTTTGAAGTCGATTAAAAACCCGTCCAAGTACTTCTATGTGCCACTACTTAGAAAGAGCCAGTAGTCGGCCTCTGATGGTCAATTGTCGATTAATTTAACACATTTTCTACGAATCTAATATTGTGTTGCGTAAATAATATATATACATATATATATATAATAACCAATAGCGTCAATACCTACCGAACAAAAAAAGAATAAAACGACAAGTAATTCTGATTTCTTGTCTCCAGGTAATAATGGGTGGCGGCAGACAAGTTCTAGTATCAAATGTGACAAACTCATCTGCAGATCCATACGACTCCAGTCGATGGGGGTGTTTTCGTAAAGACGGGAGAGACCTCATCGAAACTTATAGAAAAGATAAAGAAAGACGAACTTTGAAATATAGCATCGTCACTAATAACAAAGAACTGAAGGCTCTTGATGAGAAGAACACTGATTATCTTTTAGGTAAGCAAAGAACTGATAAGATTTCAGACTACTGTCAAATTTAATGTAGTATACTCTCGTGTCACATTACGCCAGCAGCGTGTGGCCTAAAAGGGTTACCTAGTCACAGTACATGAGTCCCGATAAGTTATAATTTACCGTACAAAAACTATTGATAAATCTCCCATCTCTTTATTCTCGACGGCCTCCTGGCGGAAAGGTCGTAGTCGTCATTTGGATTATAATAATAATGTTACATGTTTATAACCCGCCCCATAAATTGGTCGATGTCTCTGTCTCACTGAGTTGTTGTGTATGTGCATATAGCTTCCTGACGCATAGTGCAGTGTCTTCTATGGTTTGTCGATCTCATCGGTGAACGCTCTCACACTCCAGGTACGTTTTTACCTTGAAACTAGAGGGTCAAACGACTTATCACCATGTCGCGATATGTCGATAGAATGAAAAAATGTGAACTTGCATTACCGACGAGTAACGCTCGCTGCTTAGCGGCTCCTACAATATGGCAACTATTTAAATGAAAGTTTTTTCCAGCTACACTATAATGCGAGCGCATGTTTACCCTGTTTTTAAATTACCCGCACGTACACGTTTCCGAGTCGTTGAAAAAAACTACAAGTGTTCAAGAAGAAGTAGGTCGTTTTGTACAACAGATTTTTGCTAAAGGGCTGAATTAAGCCCAGATTCGCTCTGTAATAACCCTCGTATTAGCCCATCGTTCACTAAACTGGCCGCCTCACGTATGCAATTCTTGCAGCGCAAACTTTACACTCTACACAACTTGCAGGCATCTTCGCCAACGGACACCTGAATTTTGAATATCAACGGGATAAAGGTCCAGCGGGATCACCATCCTTATCGGAGATGGTGGAAGCGGCCATCAAAGTACTGCGACAGAGCAAGACAGGATACTTCCTTATGGTTTGTATTGTTAGGTCTATTAAAAGTGGAACTTGGTAATAACCAAACCACAAAATATGTCCAATTTTATTGTCCGTTTTGGAAGTAGGTACTTATCTAGATATTCTCCTTCCACTTTAGAATGTGCTCTTAATTTTTTTATATAATATCTATCATTCGCTCGCTTGAGATTGTACATTGCGGACGATCGTTTCGATTAAGCGCGCGCGCGAATATATTGACCCTTACCGCTTATTTTGCCGACGGTACATTTATTAAAATGTTGAGCTCCGAGTGTAATTAACCAGGTACTGACTTCGTCGTATGTCATGGGGGACTGTGCAGTGAACGTTATCATTGTCATTGTGCTGGAGTCGCTGAATCCACTTATAGGAAAATGGATCTGGAAAAGAAGTTTACCTGGCGTTGCGTGACCTGCCGTGCAGCTTCTTCTATTGAGCAATCGCAGGATAATTCCTTGGCTGAATTTATAAGGGAAATTAGGGAGTTCCGAACTGATGTCTCGATTAAAGAATACATTCGCACTCAAAAAAAACACAAAATATATCGGACTTAAATTCAAAGTGGTGTGACCTCGTAGTACGTGTTGACGGAATGGATGAGCGTTTACTAACTGTCGAAAGAAAAGTGAATGCACTCGCTACAGTTCAAAAACAACTAGCAGACACCCAGCGTGCATTTGAAGAATTAAAACAAGAAAATAATAATCAGGGTCAATTTTCTGGATTAAATAATATTGAAATTCAAGGTATTCCTAAAAACACATTTGTACTAAAGTAGGTGTGACTTTTTTAGAAACCGACATTGACACTATTCATCGAGTTCAACCGTTTCGTAATGGGGGTAAACAGGATACTCAATACTCAATATATTTATTGTCTTCATTGGTACATAAGGTCTTAAAATTAAAATAATGTTACCCATATGAGCCCTATCTTAGGGATAACAACAAGAGTAGAGGCAAGTCGAGGCTAAAATTAGTCACTTCAATTTTTCACAATCAATATATCGACGCCGGAAAGCGATCTTGTCGTATCTCGAAAAATAGGACTTAACACAGGGGCCGAAAAACTATTTAAAAAAATTATTTCTCTTTAATTTGAATTTGTTTTGAATGTGTTTCTTAAAGACCTTAAAAATGACGTTAACGTAAAACGAAACGGACTGCCAAAAAAGCAATATGATACCAATTAATCCACAAGCACCAATTCTTTACGGTCTTCCAAAAATTCACAAAAAATATTCCTATCCTGCTCAGTTGTCTCATATATAGGTGCTCCATTTAGAATCATTATTCGGGAAAAACCTTGTTTCTAATCGCCTTTTTGTTTAAAGAATAGTTTAGATTTAATACAAAGGATCAAAGACATCAACATACCACTTACCGCCAAATTACTTTCTCTGGATGTAGACAGCTTGTTCACTAATGTTCCCTACACTGATATTCTTAAAGATCACTTAGAAAGGCGATGACTACATCCAGGGGAAGTTGATAGAATTGACATCTCTTTAATCTTTTAATAAAAATTGAAATCGTCTAATACAAATAAAAAAAGAAAATATGAAATCCAACATATACTATATTACTTTAGGTATATTGATGATTTGATACTTTGTTGGACGGGTAGTATGAGACAGCTGGACAATTTTGCAAACGACCTTAACAACATACACCCAAAAATTAAGATTAAGAAATAATTAGAACAAGACAACTCTCTCAATTTTTTAGATTTAACTATAACCAACATAAATAACAAACATGATTTTAAAATTTACCGTAAGCCTATGCGTACAGATACTGCTGCACGGTATGGATACTGAAAAGGCTGTAACTTATTTTTATTCGGTTCTAAACAAGTTAACTGAAGTTTATTCCCAAAACGTATTAGTCTCCTGTTATAACAAGCATCCGATTTGGTATTCCCGGGCCCTCATTAAATTAATACGTGAAAAATTAAAGATCACTCTAGGTGGAAAACTTATAAAGATCCTCGAAATCGTCGAAGCATGAATCGGAGAAGCTCGAATCGATCGTGCAAAGAAATTACAGACAGAATGTTACAATAATTATATAAAATTTTCCGAAGAAAAAAATCACAGCTACTACGAAATGTTTTTAGAGTTTTATTTAAATCTAAGTTCTGTCCTAACAACATTCCGTCACATATGACCTTTGGGGACTCCTCTTCTATTGATGGCGAAACTATTTGTAACCTTTTTTAATAACTATTATATTACATTCATTCCGTGTTTATTCCGGCCAGTCATCCAATCAGCTCGTCTGCTCTTGGCAATGAATCAAATCATGTAGAATCTTTCATCAATGTTTCGAAAATATTTATAACAGATAATCTAGTTGAAAAATATCTCTGACGGGTTGACATTAATAAGTGTGTGGATGGTGTGCATCCTCTTTTAATATGTAAGTCATGTAAGGAGTAATCTGTTCCCCTTCTATTATTTACATTAAATCTCTAAAGGAAGGGCATTTCCCCGATATATGGAAAAGGGCCCTTGTCACACTTATTCCAAAGGTCGGTGATAAACATGACGTGCGACAATACAGACCAATTTCTAAGTTATGTATTCTTGGCAAGATCTTCGAAAAAATTGTAGTAGATGATCTTAGTATTACAGTATCCCGTCACTTACAATAACACGGCTTCTTCCGTGGCAGAAGTGTTGATTCTAATTTAGTGTTGTATACCGATTTCCTTCATAGTGCGCTTGGTGCGGGCTATCAGGTGGACGCTGTGTATACCTATTTTTCTAGTCTTCGATAAAATTTAATATTCATATCGATAATATAATTAACAGAGCTTATAAGCAACTTGAAATGACTTATCGTCTTACTAGACCTTTCAATAAAATATTTACCTATAAAATTCTATATTACTTTTTCGTACGATCGCTGTTAGAATTTGCATGCGTTGTTTGGAGCCCCAATACGCCGTTCATATTGCTCGCCTAGAGAAAGTCCAAAATAAATTTCTTAAATCTTTAGACTACCGAACCGGACCATACTTTGTCGATTATGAAACGGCCGTCATAAGGCATGATATGGATTCTCTAATCAACAGACGTGTCCTTTTGGATGAAATTTTTCTTCATAAAATAGTAAACGGCAGTATAGACTCTGCTTTATTATTTCAATTAATCAACTTTAATATTCCTAGAATCTCCTCCCGTACCAAAAATACATTTTATTGTTACCTATATACTCTTGTTCTATGAATTAGGTACGCCAAAAACACATTTATACGACACTCGTGTAAGCACTACGATGAGACATTGAACGACATCGACAGTTTGTCGTTAGCATTGACCACAGAAAAAAGTGGGAAATATTCTATTTAACGGGGTCGTCTACCCCGTGAATAAACTAAAAGCTCTGTGACAGGTTTAATTACTGTTAACAATATATTGTTTTATTTATTTTCTGTAATTCATAATTCATAATTCATAATTCATTCATAATTCATTTAATCCTTTGTGATACACAGGTTATAAAGGTTCATTACATATTTAGTTAGTGTCACTGTGATCCGCCCAGCGGCATACAAAGTTTATTCGCCTAGCGGCGTACAAAGTTTATACATTTGTCATAAAAATAATTAAAAGTTCAAATAATTGATTAATTGATGAAATAAAAATTATATAAGGAATAAGTCAAATCAACATTCTAATATAAAATAATAATAAAAAGCAATTATAGTTAAATTTATACATCGTCAGTCAAATTAATTCTTGCACATTTTGCTCAGTCTGATTTTATATAATCAGTCAAATAATCATTAATATTATAGTAACATTGAGTAACCAATAAATTAAACAACTTAATTTTGAATAGACTGTAATTTAGTGTCTTTATGGTCTCTGGTAATTTATTAAATAATTTGGGTCCCAAAACAAATACTGTGTTATTGTAGAATTGCAAGTTTGGTAGTTGTTTGGGCCGTATTACAAGGTTATTTCGTGCTTTCCTAGGATAACTGGTTTGTACCGAAGAGAATTTGTCTAGATTTTGTTTAACAAAAATACATGCTTCATAGATGAATAGCGAAGGTAGAGTCAGGATCTTAAGTTCCCTAAAATAAGGTACGCAACTTACTCGTTGACCTATTCCGAACATTGCCCTGACACATTTCTTTTGAGTTTTAAATAGTGGCAAAATATGTGTTAGAGCAGCGTTACCCCATAGCAATATACCATATCGCAGACTAGAGGCCACATATGCATGGTAAGCACATAGCGCCGTGTTTCGAGAAGTAATTTTAGTTAAGTTTTTTAGTACGTATACGTATTTACTCAGTTTAGTCGTTAGATTTGAGATGTGTGTCTTCCAGTTCAAGTGACGATCAAGAGTAATGCCTAAGAATTTACTCTCATTAACTTGCATAATTTTTTGTCCGTTATAATTGATCGTTAAGTTTTTAGGTCGTGATTGTGGCAGAAAGAACTGCATAAATTTTGTTTTTCCTATGTTAACTACTAGGTTATTTACTTCTAGCCATTTAATTATATCACCCAGTGCTTCGTTCAAAATAGACTCGTATTCCTTAAGATTAGTACACCTAACTATCACAGATGAATCATCAGCGAAAAGTATAATCTTTTGCTTTACATGTTCAGGCAAGTCGTTAATGTAGAGTATAAATAGGAGCGGCCCTAAAATACTTCCCTGCGGAACACCGCGCTCTACAATTCTAGTATTTGATTTGGCTACTTTTTCTGTAAGGTTTTCCATGTACGTAATGTGAGTTTCCTGTTGGCGATTTTGCAGATACGATTCTATTAGATTGTAAGCAGGTCCTCTCACACCGTATTCGTATAATTTACCTAAGAGTAATTTGTGTGACACAAAGTCAAAAGCTTTCGTCATGTCCATGAAGATTGTTGATATTGCATCCTTATTATTTATACTTTCTGAAATTGTTGTTAAGAGGTCAATTATTGCCTGAGAAGTTGACTTATTTTTTCGGAAACCATATTGTTCTTGTTTTAATATATTATATTTTTCTAGGAATCCATAAATAATATTGTATATGATTCGTTCCAAAATTTTTGCAATGACTGGTATCAAGGCGATGGGACGGTAATTTTCACACATTTCCTTATTCCCTTTTTTAAATATCGGCTTTATTATTGTAATTTTTAACTTTTCAGGAAAAATCCCTTGACATAGGCACAAATTAAAAATATAGCTCAAGGGACTCGCTAGTTCTTCTGAACAGTACTTTATAACTTTAGTAGAGATGCCATCGTATCCTACACTATTTGTATTTTTCATATTTTTAATTATTTTAGTAATGCATTGAGGAGTGGTGGGCGTTAAATATACTGAATTACTAAAACCCCGTATTTTATAATTATACCCATTGCAATTGTTAGGATATTTTTTTGTCAAATCAACAAATGTATCATTAAATAAGTTTGCTATATCACTAGGTTTACATAAATAATTATTATTAGATAAAATTTTTAAAATATGCTCTCTTGGCTTGCGATATTTTTGTTTATTGATTATTTGCCACGAAGCCTTTGAAGTATTGCTTGCATTTTTTATATATTTATTATTCTCAATTTTTTTAGATGTATATATAGCTTTTTTTGTATGTGTATTTTAGATAGATGTCTACAGTACAAACTCATATTTTGTAATATTTGTACGTATTTAATGGAATAACCTGGTTTGCTAGTAAGTTTATATATTTCTTGTAAGATTTGTAAAAGACTATGTTTTCCTAAATAAATAACTAAAATATAAAAATCTAGTGACGGGGCGAACAAGTCGTGCGCCTGATGGTAAGCTACACGCCTGTCCGTGACTGTTGCAGTGCCACTCAGAGCTTTAAATCGCAAAGATCTGAGGGGCACTGTCACTGCGCCCCGTCACCCTGCCTGAGACATAAGTTGACAAGTCCCATGTGCCTGTAATCCTGTAATCACCAGCACCCTTACCCTTCTAAACCGGAACACAGTAATGTTGGCATTACTGTTTGGCGGCAGAAATAGGTAAGGTAGTATTGCCAATACTACCCTGGACTAACTCTTTCACAGGGAGCTCTTCTGCTACTAAATATATCGACAATTTCTTTGAAAATGGTAGCAACCACTTTTTGTAAGAAGACTAATGCTCCTCTTAATTGATAATTTTCAAGGTAGAAGGCGGCAACATTGACATGGCGCACCACCGAGGGCGGGCAAAGACAGCCGTTGACGAGGCAGCGGCCATGGAAGATGCAGTCAGACGCACGTTGGAGCTGACTGAAGAGAAAGACACGCTTCTTTTGGTCACCAGCGACCATACGCATACGTTATCTATTAACGGGTATCCGTTAAGAGGAACTAATATTTTTGGTAGGTGAGATACTCGTGTTGGGCAATAGATTAGCCAAGTTTAATCCCATAACGATTGCAACTAATTAAAATGAAGCTGCTGCTAGAACCACTTCAAATGTGCACTGGCCCATGCTCACTGGCGCGTGCGTTGACCAAACGATGGATATACTTATGTAAAAATAGTATATTACATAATTATACATTCTTTATTAAAAAAGTACAAACCAACTTCAAAAGTTTGTGGAATTACATCTATTTGCCAAGCTTTATTGAAAACGGTTAACGGAAAGTGGTTGAAATCCAACAAATCTGATTTATCCCCTAATTCTGCTACCCTTAGAGGTGGTATATTTGCTTCCAATTTAAATGGGATAATACTAAGGGGAAATTTAAATGGGATAATTGACCTGGATCAATACCTCCATTGACTCATCTTTCCAACAAAAAAAATCATCAAAATCGGTTCACAAATCGCGTAACTTATGCACACAAAAAAACAGTCGAATTCAGAACCTCCTCCTTTTTTAAAGTCGGTTAAAAACTGTAATTAAAATTAAAAACGCCCTCTACCAAACAGTGTAAGTACTTCGTAAAGTGAAATCTGGTTTATCAACCGATCTAATGAGCACAGCCACGATAGTTCTAATGTACCTAAGTACTTGAGGAGTTGTATAGTCTGCAGACTGCCCTGGTTGCAGAACCAGATCAAACTTACCGTAGGTACTATTGTAATGTCGTTGGATTTCCATAGTATGCCAAACTTCAAGTCGATCGGACAAGTGCACATAAGATAAATATTCATTTTATTTAGGACTAAGATCATCAACATCCCGATAAAATTAGATTTCAAATTAAGCTTTGAGATCTGGCCAACTGTTGGGAGCTACAAAAAAAAACTTTAAACTTAACTCCCCTCTTTTAGCGTCTGAAGTTAAACACGTAACTCAAGAGTCTTTACAACGTCAAATGGCTTTGGTTTTGATTCGCATAATAGCGAGTGTTGAATCAATCACTTTGGACAAATTGCGTATAGTGAAATTGAGGATATACACTGATTAGTACACTGTGTGATAACACGATTCCTAAAGATTTTCACGATAGAAAGAAACACATACTTACCTCGAAATTTTACAAGAAAACCGCTGTATTCAATAGGTACTTTATATATAGGCATCAAGGACCTTTTTTATATCAACTGAACTGACTATAACACGTATAAATAGTATACGAAATATATTTTTCAAACGGCTTTAATTTCGTTTGTAAAAAAGAAATTCTGAAATAAAGCTATTTTCCCTGCCGCTCAACCCGAGCAAAATTATCTGAGGCATCGACTCGTAAGAGAAGTCACTTTCTTTCAAAATCTTTCTTTTAACAACAAATAAAACGGATTTATTCCAGGAATAGCTGCCAAGTCGCCGTACGACGGATTAACATACACAACACTGAGCTACGGCACGGGCGGCCCCGGTTCATTCCAATACGAAGTGGTGGCCGAACGCGTGATACGTAAAGCCCCGTCTTACAATGACACGGACAGCTTTGAATATCAACAGGTGGCGGCTATTACCTTGGAGGAGAATAGTCATGGCGGGGGAGACGTTGTTATCTATGCCAGAGGTAAGAGACAATTTACATAATAACGCACATACTCATAACCCCGCACCAGGGAAGCCCTGTGTCGCGGGTGCCATAGACACGAACACATAGAACACCAAAAATTACACCCAAACGAAAGAAATAACTGTAGGCCATACAAATATTTCTCCCTTCCCGGGAATCGAACCCGTGATCTCTGCGTTTCAGACCAGCATGGTAACCATTCGGGCACACGCAGAAATACCTCCATACATTCAGGTGTTCAAATTTTAGTTAATACAAACTCCTGCGGACGGATGCTAACGACCAGAAGCTTACATCCTGAGCAAAGTTACCTAAAGTCTACTCTTCTAAGAGTATCGTAAATATTTCGAAGACATAGATTATACGCGAAATGATTTACACTGCCACATGGCACTTAAATGGTGCTATTGTCCATCACGCCGCCGCACAGTGGGCCCAAAATGATAATAATACTCAATAAATAAATTGATATATAACATTCCTGATAACTTTTATTCTTATGTAATTTCTTGAAAACCTGATTGTTTCAGAGAAAAAAAAATTTTAGTTTTTTTTTGTTTGGAGAAATAAACATTTTATTTTTTATCTCGAAATGAAGGAAAATGTAATGTGTGTGGTTTATTTACAATATAGGTCCAATCATTATCTATCAAGAAAAAATAATCCATCTGCAGGTACTTGCGGCTTTACGAATAAAAAGGTGTCAAAATTTTAGCAGATCTAAAATTTTTGATTATTTATTTTTTATCACAATATATTAGCTTCTACTTAGCTTTCGTGTTATTTTTATAACACTCTCTAAATTACACTAAAATTAATTTTTCTTTATTCGAAGCTCATGCATTTTGTTAAAAAAGTACATAAAAGAGTTAGTAAGTTTGCCGTACCTTTACGTACAAAGCCGCAAGTACATGCAGACGGATTAATTTTTTTCTACATAGAAAATGATTGGAACTATACTGTAATTAACCCACGCACATTACATTTTCGTATATTTTGAGATAAAAAATGAAATGTATATTTCTCCCTACAAAAAAGTTTTTTTTTCTCCGAAACTATCAACTTTTCAAGAAATTATACAATATAAAAGTTGGTAGAAATGTTATCTATCATATAAAAAAAAAATTAGCTCAATACTGCACAAGTTATTCCTATGTCCAAAAATTATCAATTTGGGCCCACTGTGCTTCGGCAAGTTACCACGAGATACGATATTAACATATATATATATATATGTATATTGTGATATACATAAATATAACCTTGTGGCGAGTCCGCCGCGGCGGGACGGACACAGCTATTCTCAATAATAATCATAATACATGATTGATTAGTACTGTTACTATTACTCACCTCTACCTTTTTTTGTCATTAGTTATTATGTGGAAGAAACTTAACGTAACCCCAACCACATAGAGCAAGGGTGATTACCGTACGAATACGATCCTCTAAAAAATGTCATCTCATGCTGTGTTTAAACCCATTAAGGAAGCTCAGAGAAGTGATGCACAGATTGGGTTAATTAATTTGATTAATCCGTATTGGCCAGAACTAAGTATAAAAACAACTACCACGTCTGGTAGCGAAATGACGATGGTACTTACTTACCACGTGATCTGGTACCAAAACCACAATAATAGCATTGGTTACTCATTGAATAATAAATAGAGAGAGAGAGAGAGAGAGAGAGAGAGAGAGGAAGAAAGAGAAGAAGAGAAATATCATGTCTCCTAGCTTCTCCGCCTCAAACACCACGATCCGGACGTTTATTCCCAGTGGTTCCATGTAGGTACTCGGTTCTATGTGGAACAATTATTGTAACCTTAACATGTCACACCTGACTAGTCTTCCTTATCAGATCTTTAGAAGTTCATCAATCCCATTTCCAAGATGAACAAATATTTGGACACCTCTAATCACGTGACCTGTGCTTCTACCATGAGATTACAGTGACGTTCTCGCCAGCGACCGCGTAGGTAACATGTTTGTATACAAAATGTTGTTTCTTCTTGTGACCACTAGGGGCGCTGTATAATAGGGCAAACAAAGTTGTGAACTCGTGGTAGAGGCACTGATACCACGAACAAAATACGCATATGGTACGTGCTTTATTAAATCATGTCCATAATATAAAACTTGCGACACTTTTGAGGTAAGTACGCATGCAGAATTGGGATGCATTTGATGAGACCCTAGTGGAGACTATGATCACCAACGGTTGCTGCCCGTCACCCAGACAGATTCACTAATCAGCCCGTTTTATGATACTTAACTAAAATTGACGTCACCAGACATCCCCCAGTGACACATTACGGTGACTATTTTTTCCAGACCAGCCATTTCAAAAAGACAAGTTTCGATACAAAGAGAGTAATAATGCTTAGCATCTTTGCCGGTACAAAGGAGTGAAGATACTTGTACAAACGCACCTGGAATTTGGAATTCATTTAAATTTTACAATGATTCTATGTTATAGAATTCTTTGGCTATTTCAGGACCTCACGCCCATTTGTTCCACAACGTACACGAGCAGCATTACGTGTACCACGCAATCTCGTACGCAGCCAAGATCGGGGCGCACTCTGGCGCGCCTCCTCGAGCGACAGCGAAGCTTTCTTCCATTGCGGCATATATCATATTCATCGCAGTATGGCTTGATTCGCTGGTTTAAAAAACAACTAGTCTAGACTTTTTTCTGCTGGAACAATATTTGATTTATGACTTTTTGAGATTTTTAATAAAATGCTCTTCCATTTAAAATAATTTTGTAGAATACAAATAATTTATTTAAATTACTTATTCTTTCTCGCCCAAGTTACAATAATTATTATAGCAATTGTTAGTGTTAGAACAAACAGGCAGTGGTCTTTGTTAAATAATATTATATATACGCGACGGGATGCCCACCCTCACCAAATACTGTGATATTGCTGTTAGTTTAATCAATATGTGAAAATTACAAATCAAATTCATATAAACATCATAAATGTTGTTATTTATTTATTTATTCATTTAATATTTGCAACTTAACA
>NW_020653608.1:2868280-2891830 GCF_003589595.1 Hyposmocoma kahamanoa | reverse complement strand
GGTCCCACGGGCCACTGTCGTACCACCTTGTGCAGGTGCTGACTGGACACGGGTGTTTCGGTCACTACCTGCACAAGGTGGCGAGGAGGGAACCGTCCCCGTCGTGCCACGAGTGCGGCGCTGCGGATGACACCGCGCAGCACACCCTAGAGGTGTGCAGCCGGTGGGATGAGCAGCGCCGCACTCTGACGGGCACTGTAGGGCAGGACCTCTCGCTGCCGAGCGTGGTTGCCGCCATGCTCGATAGCGAGGAGTCCTGGGAGGCGGTGGCTTCCTTTTGCGCAGAGGTTATGTCGCAAAAGGAGGCCGCGGAGCGGGTGCGCGAGGACGCGGCGGACGCGCACCCGCTTCGGCGCAGACGTACGGGGAGAAGGCGAAGGCAGTTCGCTGCTCGCCTGATCCCCTAGTGAGGCCAGCGGGCTCTGGACAGGGACTCCGGAGCCTGCATTGCACGGCCTCACTCGTCTGGGGGGCGGGTCGGAGGACAACCGACTCGCCCCTCCGTTGGCGCGGGAGCCCTGGCGCAAGCTAGGGCGGCCGGGCGGCGTCGTGGTGAATGTTCACCGATCCCACGGCGCCGACTCAACCGGCGAGAGGGAAACCCGGGGGGGTTTTAGTGGGGTAGGCCCTCCAGTCTGGAGGGAGAGTCCCCACATAACCCCTGAGTCTCCCTGGGCTCAGGGGTATCCATAAAGATTTCCCCCCCGTCAAAAAAAAAAAGGGGGGTCGATTGGGGGGTCGATTGGGGGGTCGGTTGGGGGGTCGATTGGGGGGTCTGTTGGCGGGTCGGTTGGGGCATCGGTTGGAGGTACGGTTGGGGGGCCGGTTGGACCAAACTCACCCCTAGATTTTCAGTAGATTTAGATTTTGCCAGAGCATTCTTTGGAACTCTAATGAGCGGCAGATAATTAACATACAATTGCAAATCACTTCACTAATTTTAATGGTCAAAAAGCAACAATAAATAGATAGAAAATATGTTTTATATTTAGTGTAATATACACTTTTCAACTGCTAAGATCTGTGACCGTAAAATATTATATTGGCAAATTTCGCTACCAATCTAGCCTTGATAGTTATTCTCAAGAGCGAAAACACTTCATTTAATCGCGAAGTGCTACTCGGGGCAGTGGCAACTCGACTAGGTGATAATCTTACTGATGAAGACTGTGTTACCCTGAAGAAATTTTGTCGGAGATTCACACGAGCTGCTGAACAGAGATGGAAGAAATTCCTCCGAAGCAGTGAGACGTTTAGAAAGCAGTACTAGAATTGGCTTCAGGCAAATATTGATTGGCCAAGCTGCGTGCAAACAAATTTGCTCAATCAAGGTACAAGACTAGAGGAATCAATAGAAGGTTTCATCTCTCCAAAACCTTCGACTTCATCGTCAGTTAGCACGACGACAAAAAGATCCCGAAAACCCTTCGAAGATCTGGAAAACAAACTGAAGAGAAGATCTGACGAAGACAAAAATGAAGATCCAAATGAATTGGCCTACTCAGCTGCAGCACTTTTGAAAAAACAAGGTAATGAGGATACTGCGTCCGTTATCGAACATATGCTGAAGAATCCAGAATCAGCTACAAAAATAAATGAAATGCTAAAGAAACTAGATTATACATTTACCCCGGAAAAGGCTCTAGGTTTGCTTCTTTCATTAAAGCTAACTAAGTGGCAATATATCACGTTAAGGGAAACAGCCATTCGAGAAGGTGCTAAGGATATTTATCCGTCTTACTACAAAGTAGCAACAAGCCAAGCTGCAGTGTTATCCTCCGAAGCTATCGGTGACTGTGTCCGATTCATCTGCTAATATTAGTCTTCAAGCATTACTGGATATTACAGTGAAAAGGATCCTTGAAAGTCTTCTTAGCAATGTACAAGTTAAGCATTTGACGCTAATATCAAAGTGGGGATTCGATTAAGCAGTGGTCATCAATCCCAAAAGGCAAATGGATGACGAAATTAAGGTTCTTATCCCTACAAAGTGTAACAATAATATGGTAAATCATCATCTGATGATGACGATGATTGATTCTAAAGTCTGTACATATCTATCTGAAGGTAGATCAAATGCATTTTGCTACTTGTGCTTGGTTAAACCTACGAAAATGAACCGATTACACACTGTTATATCTAAGACCGTGTCAACTGGCGTATAATATGAATTTGGATTATCTTCACTGCACGCCCGTATTAATTCCATGGAATGCCTTTTACACATCGCATACCGACTCCATTTCAAGAAGTGGGCTGCGAGAGGAGATGAGCACAAGGAAATCTTGGAGGCAAGGAAAAAAAGAATCCAAGATATGTTTAAAAATAAGCTCAATCTTTTAATTGACATAGTAAAACAAGGTGCAGGAATAACTAATCACGGGAATACAGGAAGAAGATTCTTCGAGTATCCCGATAGAACTGCAGCAATTACTGGATTGGATGAGGATTTGGTGCGTAGATTTGCTGTAATTCTAGAAGCTATAACATCTGGGGAGGTAATTGATGTTACTAAATTCAAAGACTATGCCTACAAAACAGCAGAGAAGTACGTGGAGTTATACGATTGGTATCACATGTCGTCGACCGTCCATAAATTGCTCTTACATGGAGCAGATATCACGGCCAGCAATGGAATAATACCAATTGGGAGCCTCTCAGAAGAGGCCTCAGAAGCCCGCAACAAAGATTTTAGAAGGTTTAGGGAATAGCCATTCGAGAAAAAGGAGCAGGCAAGCTTCGAACGACGATATTATCAATATGCTTGTACTTTATTCCGAGCCTTCACAGATGATTGTTCCGAGATGTGAATTTTGATCTACCAAAATTAGTGACCAAGAAAAGGCACAATTTCTCCCCGAAACTCTAGACTTAATTAAGTTTCAGGAAAATCAATCAGAATTTTTGGATGTACCTATCTAATCTGGATCCGAATTCTGAACTGAAATCTGAAGAGGGCGATGCAGAAAATTAATTTGCATAATGTTACTTATTATATACGTATTAAACGTGATGTATTAAAAGGATACTTTATTGTATTTGTTCATAATCATTTAAGTAAAGTTTATTTATTGTAATTTCTTGTTGAAAAAAATTATTTGACCATATTGATGAATTTGTTGATGTGGGGCATTTGACATTGAATTCGTATTTAAACGTATGTACAGTGCGACACAAAAGAATAGACAATAAATGAGGGCGCCACTATCTTAAACATGGCAACACGTATAGCGCGACCAAACTAGAGTTGATACTTGCTTAATATTTACAATATAATTTGTATGTGGTATGTTAGGATCATAATTTTTGTATTTTTTATGACTTCCAGATCAAACAAATATAGGTACCATGAGGATAAATTATTGCATGTGTAACAAGCATTGTACGTAACACTATTTTAATAATATACTACGACTTTATTAGCTGAACATTTCCTTTTTACAACAGTGAATATATAATGATCATGATTAAAAATAACACTAACTGACATATTATTGGTGCCAAAACTAAAATAAGTTATGCTAGGTATGTGATATTATCAAGCTTGTATTCTGTTGGGAGAATATATAAAAAAAAGAGAGTAGTATAAATAATATTTTATTTGTTTTATTCTAGTAGGTCGAAATCCAAGTATTCAATCCCCTCAATACTTGGTTCGTAAGAGTCTTGCGATGTAGCTGCCCCTACTTGCATGTCAATATCTTCGGCTTCAGACTCTGACTCTGATTCAGAGCTGCTGTCCTCACCAACACGTAAGACGAGTTGATCAATATCTTCATACAACGTAGTGCCTCGTTCATAGTACTCCCTTTCAATTTTTTTTACGTGCTCACAGCATTGCTTCCAATCAGTAGTGGTTATACTACTGAACGCTTCTTCAGTGAGCTGTTTTATATCCTTTGCTCCAACATTTTGTAGTGCCACCTTCCGTTTTGCCAGTGACCAAATCAACTCTATTGGATTAAGGTCGCAATGGTAAGGCGGCAATCTCACTACTGTGTGATCATAATCCGCTAGAAGTTCATCAATAAAATACACGGGGTCAGGCTTGTATTTTCTTTCCAAGACCAATAGAGACGGCTTTCTTAAAGTTGGATGATAAGTTATATAATTCTCTGAAAGCCACAGCTTTATTTCAGCCATTCTGCTTGCTGATGTTGGGGCTTTGTTCTTAACAACAGAGTTTGTTCTTAAAAACTTAAAGGAAATCACTTGAATATCACAAAACACAAACTCTGATCTCAAGCAATCTGAAAGTTGACGTGAGTTTGACAGATAGATAGGGTTGCCAGATATCAGACCGGTTTTAGTTCCGGAAACTTTAATTTCTACTCTTTTGTGTTGCACTGTATAAACGTATATGTATTTAAACATTTTAAACCAATGTAATTTGATTAATTGTATCTCTTCATTTTGGCTATTATTATTATTATTATTATTTTGTTCTTAATTTTTGTTCGAAATAATATATTTTTAAGTAACTACATCTTAATAATGCGCATTTGTTATCTTTCGCATTAAAACTTGTCGTCACCGAAATATTTTTTTTAATATTTAAAAAAAAATTCACACTATTTACCGTTACTCAATTAAAAAATCTATTATAAATATATTAAAAAATTCCACACTACTTACAGCAGTGCTTTCAACTCTGTCGACTATGATATCCTGCTTGCCATTCTCCACTCCAATAACATCTCCCTGGCCGCGATTGCCTGGTTCTCAGACTACCGTCACAATCGCCATCAAAGAATCAGGAATGACGACTCTTTTTCTGAATGGTCTCCTTTGATTTCAGGTGTACCACAGGGTGGCGTACTCTCACCTCTTCTTTTCTCACTATGTATAAATGAGCTCTCTAAATTAATTTCTTCTCCATTTCACTTATATGCAGATGACTTGCAAATTTATCGACATTTTGATGAAGCCGATTCCCACTCTGCTATTGAAGCTGTCAATAGGGATCTTCGTGTGGTGAAGTCCTGGGCTGATGCGTTCGATTTGCTTGTGAATCCTACGAAGTCACAGGCAATATTTGTAGGTAGTAATAGACTGTATTGCAGGTTGGACTTTAATAATCTCCCCAAGGTTTCATATAATGGAGTGAACCTTGCATATACACATAAAACAAAGAATCTTGGCCTAATAATTGACCACACATTGTCCTGGAGACCACAGGTAAATGAAGTTAGTCGGCGTATGCACTTTGCTTATAAATCTCTCAAGCGACTTCAGTTTTTCTTGCCGTTCAAAACCAAGGTCATGCTTGCTCAGTTCTTACTACTTCCTTTTCTTGACTATGCTGATGTTTGTTATTTGGATGCAACTGAGGAGCTACTTAACAAACTGGAGCGCCTACAGAATCTGGCAATACGTTTTATATTTCAAATTCAAATTCAAATTCAAAATATCTTTATTTCATAGGTAAGCATTATTACACTTGAAATCGTCACAATGGTTAAACTTTACCGCTCATTCGTAAGGCAGATTCCCCTGAGAAGAATGAGCAAGAAACTCTAGGGGTTGCTGTTTGTAAATAGCATTTACAATATTTTTTTTTTTATTTGAAACATCAGAGATCGAGACTACCTCCATGAGCTAAACGGGTTACTACCACGGATTTTTGTCATCCAAGTACGAAGAAGTTGTATAATAACCTTTACTATAAAGTTTTTGTTTCACTATAGTTTTAAACCTCGTGAAAGGCAAATTTTGTATATCAACCGGAATCTTGTTATAGAAGCGTATACATTGCCCCTTAAATGATTTTTTGACTTTGTGAAGACGACTATCAAGAAAAGCTAGTTTATTTCTATTCCTCGTATTAATGTTATGTCTGTCACTATTTTTCATAAATACATTACTATTCCTTTTAACATAAATTACATTTTCATAAATGTACTGTGAGGCTAGTGTAAGAATGTTAATTTCCTTAAACTTATCTCTCAAAGATACTTTGGGGCCCAGATTGTAAATTGCCCTAACTGCACGTTTCTGCAGGACAAAGATTCTATTGATATCGGCGGCATTACCCCAAAGCAAAATGCCGTATGTCATTAGACTGTGAAAGTAACTGAAGTAAACCAATCTAGCGGTTTCGACGTCTGAAAGTTTCCTTATTTTTTTAATCGCGTACACTGCAGAGCCGAGCCGTTTTGATAACTTACTTATATGGGGACCCCATTGCAATTTAGCATCTAACGTTATACCTAGAAATACAACTGTATCCACAAGATTCAATTTTTCGTTTCTAACTACAATGTTTGTAACCGTCTCTCTAACATTGGGTAATGTAAATTTCATACAATTTGTTTTTTTCTCATTAAGAAGTAGGTTATTAACAGCAAACCAATCAACTACTTTAGATATAGCATTGTTCACATCGTCATAGGATTGGTGCCTTTTAACTTTAAATAATAAGGAAGTATCATCAGCAAACAATGCTATCTCATGTTTTATACTCTCCATAAGGCTAGGTAAGTCATTAATATAAACTAAAAATAAAAATGGGCCTAGAATTGAACCTTGAGGGACACCCATGCTAATTGCAGATCCTGACGATCTCGTACCGTTAACATCGACCCTCTGTACCCTACCACGCAAATACGATTTAAGAAGGTCGAGATCACGTCCCGCCATACCATAATGGCGAAGTTTCCTGACCAGTGTATCATGGTGCACACAATCAAAAGCTTTGGAAAGGTCACAGAATACACCAATAGCATCATGTGAGACTTCCCATTTGATCTGCGTAAATATGACCATATTTCTGAATTTCGATATAAATTAAAATAGCTCCCTATCCGGCTTCGCAGAGATTTGCATATCCTTTGTGTTCTATACAAAATTCTATACTACCCTCAGCTTCCACACTATCTACGCTCCCGTTTTAATCATTCACTTCTCGCCCAAAACGAACTTGTGACACTAGAACACTTTTATGTCCTCAATCCAATTCCAATTTTATCCACTATTCCTTCACAGTTAGTGCAGCTCGTATGTGGAATAAATTACCTGCTAGCATTCGTGACAGTCCATCGGTTGCATCAATTAAATGCAAATTAAAAGAGCACTTCCTGTTAAACTCGGAAGTTAATCAGTAACATATATATAAACTAATAATTTGTTTTGATTAATTATATATATTGTGTACGTATGTTTTTATGTAGGTATGTACAGTTTATGTAGGTTTATTATCTCAGCCATATTTATATTGTCGCCATTGATTATTATATTTACATTTATTTTTAACAAATGTATTGTACAATAATGTCCCGCAGAGTTAATTTATTCCCCACTGCTAGGGTTGGCTGGGAGAGATCTCTTCTAGAGATAAGTTCACCCTTGTATATCTCCTTTCTAACTTGTAATTTTCAATGTGCAATAAAGAATTATTATAATTATTATAAAAGTCCTTAAGTCTATGAAAGCCGATTTTCAGCCCACTGTGCGTCGTGGTGAACAGTTGTATTCGATTCTAGATGACTCAGATTTATTTATATTGAATGAAGGAGATATTACTACTATAAATTATCCGAACGTAACCCGTCGGCTATTGATATTTCTGTCGCTAGCCCCTCTATGCAAATGGTCGAAAATTTTTCGAAGTTCTTTGCACACTGAAATCTCAGTGCATTCCTAAATTTTCTAAAACTACAGAATATAAAAGTAGACCTCCCACACCTTGGTGGAACGACAAATGCAAGGACAGTGTAATTAAATCTAAAGAGGCCCTTAAGTACTACAGAAATTTACCTACTATTACAAATTTTATTGCTTAGAAAAAACTTGACGCAATTAAAAAAAGAAGTATTGCAGAATTGAAAAAGAAAAGTTAGAAAATTTTATGTGGCAGTTTTAACAGGACAGTAATCCTATTTCAACAATTTGGAATAATATTAAAAGATTCAAAAGAATAAAAACAAGTAACAAATACTGTTATGACCATAGATATAGGAAAAAAGGGGAGGTATGTAAATGACGCTATGTAAGCTCGGGTACGGAATGTCGCCACTTCCATGACTTAACGATTTTGATTGGTTAGGGCTTAAAACATGAAAACGACGTAACACAATATTAACAAAAGTAAACTTGCATTCACTTGAGTAAGAGTTATATTGCAATATTTCTGTATTATTTTCATCCTGGTGAAGCCATTCACCATCAGGTAGTGTTTTAGTAAAAATGCTACTAGTATATAATGCTAAGTATTACACGTTAGATGACGCTGAAACTCATTCATCGTTACACTAAGCGTTTTGTAGCGGGACCGCGGCATCCGTAGAATGTAATAGTTAAGTATGTAAAATTAGTAGCACATTTCATGGCGCGTTTTACGCCTGTAGGGGTGACGGTTGCTTGTGGCTTCCGCGCCGGGGTACTAGTAGAACCGTGCAGGACGCGATCGCCTGCGCGCGTGGCATAAGTCGTCACCCGCGCACTTTGGCGGCCGGCTCAGGCGCTTAGGCCTTGGGAGAGGCGAGAGTTTCAAATAAATATAATATTAATAAAAATAACAACAACAACAACAATAACAACAGCAGCAGCAGCAACAACAACAACAACAACAATAATAATAATAAAATAAAATAAATCAATATAACGTGAATGCTTTCCGGTTCGACAGTTTAGGGACTTTAATTACAAAAATGATAGTTAGACATTCAAACATTTCAGTAAAAAATAATTGTCGATAAACATCAATCATCCTCAATGAACATCATCATATTTGAGTCTAGAAATTTCTATGGAGACAATAAGAAAACATTGAATAATAATTGAAATAGTAACTAAAAATGCAAATAGCCGGTGGTTTTAAATTTTTTTTTTCACTCCAATTTTTACAAGTTATATCGCTACATCTTGGCTTTTTCACGTTTTACGAGAGATCTTGTATGTAAAACGATCGACATATCACTGAAGCGACGTTTGAAGACGTGCCACCTCGATATGGTCAAAATGACCAAATCTCCCATTTTTTTTATCTATGGTTATGACGAACCCATTGTTCCGTTTTTAAATAAATTATTAGATAATGCTTATGCAAGTACTGATGATTTAAATTTTTGTTTTGGATTGGATTTGTATTACGTCATTCATTGGGGACAATTTCTTATGACCATAAGATCAATTTTTATTTTTATGGTAATTAGCGAAATATAAAGCTGAAATAATAGACCTCATAATATTTTCATATCACACTTGCTCGTAAATAGTATGATTGCCACTTCGCTTAATGCCCCAAATAAAACCCTCGGGCCTTTTTGTGTCCATTACAGCCATGGTCGGTAAGGTGCTTTATTAAATTTGTAGCACGACATACAATATTTCCATAAATAAGCTTCTTGGGTCAGGGTCATGTTCAAGCAAGGAGGTTACTTATGTTCAAAATTAAAACATTCGCTTAAACAAAAATTTAATTGTAATTCAGCCATATACTACTTATATACTTATTACGGGGCCTTACCATGAACTCTTATTATGATTCAGTTTAGGACCTAAAATGAATCGTAGTGAGACAGCGCTACGTGAAGTACCATCCCTCTTTTTTATCGTTACGAACCTATACGAACTGTAATAAGAGTTCATGGTAAGGCCCCTAGCTTATTATTAAGGATTTCTTATACTTGATTTTATAGCATGTGACAGGCTTCCTCCTTGGACGAGTCAAGGTAGACCACCGACTCGTTACCAGACGGATTGGACCGGGTGTCTGCGCCGGTTGGTCGGATTGCGTTCATCTTTTCGTATAATTTAGTATGTGTTGCACGTGTCCTATTTTGCCAAACTGTGTATGTTGTTTGTTTTTAATAAACCGCGAGTGCCTAGACTAGTACTGTGTTTTATTTATGACATAGGGCCGCTACAATTTTAATTATTTTCTGTATAAAAATTTTGCAAATTTTCTTTACAATCCATCATGGCTGTATACGTCTTTCCTTTTTATAACATTTTTTCGAGTTGTATTATTTATGGAAGAATTTAAAAAAAAAATCCCGCCTTTTGCAAAATCCATAATTATTGTGTTTGTGAACCATTTTTATATTGTATTTATTTCCTCGCAAATGTGATGAAAAACATTTAATGTATCACGGACGGTTAAAACAAACAAAACTCGGGGTGTTAAAGCCTCAACCTTTAGCTTCGGACTTTTAATAGGCCCTCGATAATAATATCTGATTTACCATCCTTAATACACAATGTACTACATACTCTTCTCTCTACAACATTTGGAAAAACCCCAAGATGCCGAAACAACTAGGCCAATATGTCGGCCAACGTGTAAATAAATAGTAGGTAATATAGGTAAAAAAATAATTCACGCAGTGATAATTTAAATATTTGTCTATGATCAGTACAGAGTACAGGGTGAAGAGCACGTCAAGCTTGACACTTAAGACTTAAATCCAACTCTATGCCACTTACGATAAGAACAAAGAAAGTACAAAGTGTAAAGCTTGACGTGCTCTTGACTGTACTAAAAAAACGACCTCAAAAGTTCGTGGAATTACATCTTTACAGGTATTATATATATTTCCTTCAAATTTAAGTGGGACCAATACTGAGGTACCCTCTTTCCAACAAAAAGAGTATCATCAAAATCGGTTCACTAATTTGAGTTTCAAAACACAAATTCCGGAGTAATCGCGTAACATACATAAAAAAACAGTCGAATTGAGAACCTCCTCCTTTTGTGAATTCGGTTAACAAATGAGGTTAATTGCATTTAATAAAACTTAATTTAATTAATTTGCAACTTTAATTTTAAGTTTAAAGCTTTGCTGTCCAAGTATAAATAAAATTTAAAGCCTTAGTTCCCAAAAGGTCCAGGTGGACCCCCAGGGGTCTACGTTGGCGTGACAAAAAACAATTTGGATATAGAATATGGTAGAAATGTAGCTGTAGGGGATCCACCGGAACCAGCCAAATTTTGAAAGTGGTCTATGAGAAAAAAAGTCTGGGAACCTCTGGTTTAAAGCTTTAAACAAAAAACCTGCCTTATCGGACATTTTTGACGTAACAGTCATATTAAACATGTAGGCTTGCATTTTACGTCAAAAAGAACCGTAAGACAACTTCCGGTAATAAAAATTGAAATAATAAACAAGCGAGTAAAAAAAAACTTAAAATCAACTTGACACTATATAAAGGGTGGAAAAAATCATTGAGACATGAATGGGAGGTACCATAAGTAAATGCTTAAGATAGATATTTTTACTTGTTAACATTTAAAAAAAAGAACAAAAATCTTGCTAGCACTTGGGGAAAAATGACGATTTAGGTGGTAAAAAATCATTTCTTTGGATTTTTGGGTGGTGGTCAAAATAGAAACTTCTGTATTTTGCCCGAGAAGCTAGGTGTATAATGAGTTAAATAAAAAGAACAATTAAATAAATACAATTTATTATATTTACAAAAAAGAAACTTTGGATTTTGCCAAATTATTTATTTTCTTATTGTCAGTATACTACAAAATAATTGAAGCGGAACAAAGCTATATAAAAAAATATTTTTAACAGAACCGTACGTAGATAGTATACTGAGGCTCTATTACGAGTACAAGATTTCACAATTGTTCAAATTGTAAGGCACACTTCCCGATGTAGTGGAAATGAGATACTTATAGCGCTGTTGTATCTCCTATCGTATCTCAGTTAGATTCGTTTTTCTTGGAAGCTATAACCAAAGAGAAGTTTGAGGGGAAAAAACCAGACATCACACCAAATTTCTTTTCTCAAATTAGGGAATATCCTGTACTATGAATACTAGAATAACGATATCTCTGAGAGCAATACCCAGAATATCCAGACCAGAACCAACTTCGAAATATTCATTTCCTAAATTGGCCCAAATCGGGAGTCGAACCAAGCGCCCATGTACTAACCGCTGTGCTACCGAAGAGCATAAGCACACCCCGTAATCTAAGCCCACCCATGCGCCGCCGGCCGATCCCGAGCCCACCGTAGTAACCCGTTAATACTTGTATAAATCCGTTACTATATTTTAATTCAATTTTCAATTCAATTCATTTATTGCGTCATATAAAGTTACAGAGGTCTTAAAATATGTAATAATAGTCCTTATTATATGATACCCTGCAAGGGCATAGCAAAGAATGACAGAGGGCACGACACTTACTCTGTATATAATATTAAAAAAAAAAAAATAAGATTGACAAAATAAAATTATAAATGAAATAGAAAATTATATAAAACAATATTACAAATCAGTTCTAATTCAATGTAATACAATCAATAATACTTAATAACCAACTTTACTATTTATTTAATTCAATTCAATTCTGTTTATTGCACCATATAACGTTTACAGAGGTCTTACAAACATAGTTAAATAGTTCGTATTATATGATACCCTGCAAGGGTACTGCAAAGAGCAGAGGGCACGATATTTATTACTTAAACTTTACTAAAATTAAATCTGAAGGAAGGTAACAATATAACATAGAACAATTTTCACTAAATTCCAATTGTTTAATTTTTATCATCGAAGAATTCTTGTAGATTATAATAGCATTTTAATTCTAGGTATTGTTTTAATTGTTTATTAAAATTATGTGGTTTTTCAATACGCTTAATTTCATTAGGTATTTTATTATACATTTTAATAGCCATGCAATGTGGGCCAGATGTAAATATTTGAAGTTTTGAAGTGGGTAACCTCAGCTTATGTTCATTTCTATTATTACGTTTAACACCAGTCAGTGGGGAGTATAGGTGGCTATTTTTCCTAACAAATTTACAAGCTTCTAGGGTATACATAGATACTAGTGTTAAGATCTTGAATTTAATAAAATGGGATCTACAAGAATCTGTTGGTTTGATGTTTGCGATTATTCTTAAACATCGTTTTTGTAAGGTAAAAATTTCTGCAATGCTAGAACTATTTCCCCATAGTATCACGCCATATTTAAGCCACGAGTGAGCGTACGCATAATATATCGTTAGACATGTTGCTAGATCAGTCGTTCTTTTAATTTGACATAGCGCATATATGAAGGTACTAAGCTTTGCGTTTAGTTTTTGTATGTGGGCTTTCCAAGTCATATCAGAGTCCAATTCAATTCCCAGCAATTTGGCTGATTGTACACTGTCCAATAAAATATTTTTGTGATAGTACATTATTTGCAAAGTTTTCTTTTGATAGGGGTTTGAATTGAATTATTTTCGTTTTTTTCAGATTTAGTTGTAATTGGTGTTGATCAAGCCAAATATTAACTTTATTCAGAATTATATCTAGGTTATGGTTTACATAATTTACATTGCAACAAGGAAAAACTATTGAGATATCGTCAGCAAATAGGACACATTGGTCTTTTAATATTTTTGGAAGATCGTTAATATATAATGATAAACAGTATACAAGCAAGCACACTACCTTGAGGTATGGAATTTTTTATTTGAATTTTTTTTGACATGATTTTTTGAACGTCCCCGGTTTCTTTATTAATAGTTTCAATTTGAGTATACTGTTCCCTATTTTGTAAGTAACTCCTAAACCATCGATGTGTTACACCCCTAATACCGATATTATGTAATTTTTTTAATAGAATGTTATGAGAGATTCTGTCGTAGGCTTTACTCATATCCAAGAGAATTCCGATTGCGTATTTTTTTTCGTTTATGATATTAAGGATTTTTTGAGTGAATTTGTAAATGGCTAGGTCGGTTGAGCGGTTTTTGCGGAAACCGTATTGGCTATCATCAAAAATGTGGAATTTTTCACAGAAAGAGTATAATCTCTTTGACATGACACTTTCGAATATTTTAGCGGATGTTGGTAACAAAGCAATCGGACGGTAATTATTTAGGTCGCATTTGTCTCCTTTTTTGTAGATAGGTTTTACAATTGAGATTTTTAATGCATCCGGGAAAGCACCTTCCATAAATGATTGATTAATTAGGTTCGTGTAGGGTACAGTTAATAAATCCGCGCATTTTCGTATTAACTTTGGGGATAGTTCGCCTATACCGCAGCTGTTCTTATTCTTAAGATTTTTTATGATATTATATACCTCTTGCGGCTGTGCCGGTGATAGATAGAAGGAATTTTGTATGGAATTAGTCTGTGGCAATGTCTGTGGCTGTATATTTTGATTGTCACAGTTTGAAAAAGTACCACCAATCGATGCCAAAAATTGGTTGAATTCACAAGCAATGCTGTGCGGGTCGCTTATAATTTTATTGTTTATGTTTATGCTCATTACGATATTTTGGTTACGTTTAGTATGTTTTTTTGTTTGTTCTTTAACTATTTGCCACATTGTTCTGACTTTATTCGAAGAGTTTTTTATTCTATACGCGTTGTTTAGTTTTTTACATTTATTTACTAATATTTTTAGAGTCTTTTCATAGGTTTTATAATATCTATGTAGAACTTGGTCATCAGTTTGTAGAACTAATAGTTTAAGCAGTCTTTTATTTTTGCAAGAGTTACGCAAGCCTTTTGTTATCCAAGTATTTTTACTGTTTTCTTTTATTTTCATAGACTTTTTAGGTATGCATTTGTTTAGAATATCTTTCAGGACATTTTCAATAATGGAGTTCCAATTTATTTGTTGTAGTTCGTACATAAAGTAGTTGACATTTTTCCCATTAAATATCCTTTTTTCCATATAATATATAGCTTTATTAGGATTTTGTGATATTTTTGGCAACGATACCAGGACCCCTTTGTGATCTGAAAAACCAAGTTCACATACCTTTGGTTGGATATCCAATTTAAAGTTTGAGAATATAGTATCTATACAAGTTTTTGTAGTACATGTGACACGAGTTGCTTCTTTTACATTTTGTTTGAAGTTAAACGATGACATCAAGTTTGTTAGGGCTTGTTTCTGTTTATTATTTATTAGAAAGTCCACGTTTAAGTCTCCACCTATGATAATGGATTTGGTTTTGTCTTTTTACGTAATAAGCTGGAGAAGTTTTTCTAAGTGTTCGTGGAAAAGATCAATTTCTCTACTATTGTCCGGCCAATATACAGTTATTATCAGAAGGTTTAATGATGGTATTTCTATAGCACATAATTCTATGACAAATTCTATTGATAACTTAACTATATCTTCGCGTTCTTTGTATTCAGTATGCTCCTTAAGTAATATACACACACACCCACCTTCATGGTTTTGTCGACAGAAGGATGAAGCTATAAAGTAGCCGTTTATTTGCAGTAGATCAATTTTTCCCTTAGCGAGTCAGGACTCTGTTATACATACTGCATTTAGATCCGGTCTTTCATCAAGTAGCGCTTCTAGTAGGTGGGTTTTATTTAGTATACTACGCATATTCTGGTACAATATGTTATATGTTTGTACGAAAGGTGGTTGTATGGGGTTGGTGAAGATTTTCTCGCTCTCCAGTTCGAAAGGAATGATGTCCATTTTCCTGTAAGGGGTTTGCAGTTAATGGTGAGGATGTTCTTGTGGAGTTAGGTATCGAATAGGTTTCTTTCTGTGGTGTCGCTTCTTGTCCGTCTATTATTAGCCTATTATTTCTAATTATAGCATGTTTCCCTGTTTTTCTTGCATTCTGTAAAGCTATTTTTAGCAATTTTCTTTCTTGAAGAGCTATCTTACTCAAGTGTTCAGTAAGCGCGAGCCCCGTCCCTCTGAAATACTGGGTATTTTCAAGTATTTGTTTTGTTTTTCTCTTACTTATGAGCTCGATTTTTATTGGCCGTTGTGGGCCGTTTCTTCCTATGCGTGAAGTTTCTTCTATGTAACCCGTCAAGTCAACATTCAGTATATCATAAAAAATGTTTGTGATACGGTCAGTAAGGTCATTTTCAGTTTCCCAGTAGGTTTATTCTTATTATTGTTGACATTAAATTATTGATATTAACTGCCTCCGTAGCTGAACGTTTACCAATCTTGTCTGTCACGCAGAGGTCCCGGGTGCGATTCCCATGCCGGGAAAAATATTTGTATGGCCCAAATTTATTTCTCTCGTGAATTTGGATTTCATTTGTGGTTGTTTATATGTACATGTGTCCATAGCACCCGCGCGCGACCCAGGAGCTATGAGTGTGTGAAAAAAAAACATAGTAGAAGAAGAGAACATATAGAAGTAGATTCAATGTCATTTTTTCACGCCTCAGGCCGATGTTCACAGTGTAATCTCCAGTGCAGGTCCTTCCCTACTTAAACATGTAAAAATCGTCACAAACTGTTGACATGACACACAGACGTCATTGCAAGCTCTTGTATTTCAAGTGCGGAGTCTAGGTACCATCGTTATAGAAATAATTCACCTGCAGGGCTAAAAAGACCGCATTAGAAGAATCATAATATGGTTCATTGACATTTCATATTAAGAATTTTCAAACAAAACAAAAAACGCAATTCATCTATTTGACAGTGTTCTATGAAGACCTCCGCAGAACACTATCCAATAGATGAATTGCGTTATATGAATTGTAAGTACTTCATAATGTGAATTGTCAATTAATCATATTATGGATTCTGCTAATACGGTCGTTTTAGATCTACAGATATTATGTCACTAGTGGTCCCACCTGAAGATTTTGTTAAAAATATTGATAGAATGGAGAAAACTTTCCAATAGGTCTTTGATAAGGAGCACATATATCGCAATATTGGAATGTCGATTTGTAACAAATGAAAGATGTTGTATTAGCATCACTTTGTTCATGCTTTTTAACATTTTTTACACAAGTTATTTGTTCGGACAAGAATCTATTTCATTTTAGATAGCAATATTAAAGCATAAACAAATCGTAATCTACGAAAATATTTTTCAGTGTCAAATGTATAATGTTTATGGTTTATAAATAATTCGTTAGTATATACTTAAATACGATCTAAACTAGTATTTCATTATCGAGTTCTTAGGTTTTCGCGATTGTTACACATAGGAAATGGAACTATTTTTCCGGATTTAAATCGCGTATATTTGTTTTTTCAAACAAACCTAACTAACTGGTTGAAGACTGTACCACCTCAGTCAACCGTGACCATGGGACCTGTAAAGGGCCCGAAACGTCGGTTTGTTTGAAAAAACAAATACACGCGATTTAAATCCGGAAAAATAGTTTCATTTCCTAGTATTTCATTCCTACTTCGTAACCATACTCCCATAATCGAGATACCAAAGCTGGTATAAAACATTTCAATGTGTACGTCTTGCATTTGACAAATATTATTTCAATATATAGCACGAAAACACTGTGATATATAACTTTATATTTACTACCACCCTTTGGTGATCAGCCACTATCACTCTGTTTTAAAAGCTAGTGGAGGACGTAGCCGGTACTATTTTTCGGCACTGGATTACCGTGCACTACACTGACAACATCAGATGACGGCTAGTTTATTTTATTTTTTGCTTTTTTAAATCCAATGGTACGATTTGGTATAAAGTTTTATCTGAGTAGTATCGTATTATTATTTATATTTAATGGTTCTGTTGTATATGGATTTCTTTTGCCTGAATTAAATGTCTATTGTTACCTATTATTACATTAAGTTGCATCTTTGTAAGTTCTAGGAATACGATTTTTCATACAAACATTTAATAATAATAATAAATGATTCATGATTCTAGGCCTTGAGTTTTTGCTGTGCGCACATCTACCACTGAATTATTGCAGATCCTACTCCTTTATGTATACCTACATGTATATTATGGACATTTTGAAACGGATACCCTTATGCGTTGCTTCCGTAGCGCAAATAAAAGAAGAAGTTCTTCTTCATCACTGTCCGACAGCGACATGGTGCTTTCCCTGGACTGTTTTTGTGCGGTGCCATTCAAACGTGGCCCATCTCACATCACGCCCTGTGTGCCCTAACATCTGCGAGTCCTTAACACCTACATGCTTAAGGATTTAATGGACGCTACCAGTGACGCGGTCGGAGTGTACTGTATGGCATCGACACGATAAGAAGAAGAAGGTGCTCTCTTTAAAATCTATGTAGATAATGAAGCATACTTACGCCTTTGGTGCCACACCGGCCGCCTTCGCGCCGCTGCTGTCCCGCCGCAAACTATGCATGGGAGTTCCGTGTGGCACGCCCCCACCCACCACCACCTCGGACCGCTTTTCCCGCTGTACCGTGTCTGTGTGGCCAGAGCTTTACAGTTAGCCTCTGTTCGCAGCAATTTCATGATTTTTGAAAGTTTTATTGTTTGCTAACATTATATTCATTATGTACTTATTCAGCCTGTGGTTTTTGCCTACCATAGGACGGCGGTCCCAAAACAGCAAATTTTTCATGCGCGGGCCTTTCCTGTCTCTGTATAAGATTAAACAAAACCACGAATATATTTTTATGTAGTTTATATTTTTATCTAAAGCTATTTTTAAGATTTTAGCTCTGCTACCTAATTATCAAACTTTTTTATTTTTCAAACCCATGTTCTCCAATTACCGTAGCCTGTCCGGACTCATTTTTTGTCCGGAATGGATTACATCAGTGCCATTTAGGCTCCTGGGTGGCGAAATACTGCTTGTAAACTTTCGTTATTTATATCAATGCCCTTCACAATTTTTCCACTTGTCTCTCTAACCACAGTGTTTCGGTATAACACTCTTTTAATTTTTTTTTCTTCGTCAGTGGTACAATTCATTACTGCTCTGACATCGTTAAGAACATGCAAAAACTCGGACATTGATAAATCACATTTTTGTAATTCAGTAAGGGCTATTTGGGCCATGTTCTGCATAAATGTGTTAACCCACGGAAAATCGTAAAATGGGTTGTGAATGCAGTCTTATACCTTGATTTAATAAAAAGTTTAATATTCTTTTCAGTAATATATTTAAAAAAAATCGTAGTATTTGTTAAATCAAAAAATTGTTTTCACAAAATCTGGTTCTTTTTATAGGTGAATTTCGCAAAAATGTGTTATGTTTGGTTAAACCATAAATGCGAATTACAACACATGTCTTTCAAAGTGGTTTGAAATGATTTAGTTTAAGTACGCTTAACACATACAACTTGTTTGAAAAATGTAAATACTTTAAATTTTGTCGATGATATGGACAGACGGAAAATGATATAGATTCTGGAACTGAGGGTTGGGTGATGAGAATAATCCTTTTACTGTTAAAATAAGAATTTGGCTAAGGGCACACCTTTCAAGATATTTATTGCGAACACTGAAGCTTAATTGGTTTATTTCAATCTGACAGAAAAGGAATGAAGGCGAATGTGAGTAAGACGAAGGTGATGGTAATTGAAAGGGATAAAAGTGGGAAAATGGGGACAAGACTGGTAGCGGTGCCAGCCTTTGCAGCCCTGAGACCCTTTGAGCCCTGTAAACACGCTTTTTGAAGAACCCTATGTCACAGCGCAAAGGAAATACTTCAGGAGGAAGATCATTCCACACTTTGCAGGTTCGAGGAAGGAACGAACGAAATGCCAGGCATCTAAGATGTGGGGATGGACTGTAGAGTCCATGTCCATGTGGTGATGGAAACAAGACGGTGGCACCAGTTCGAAAAGTTCCTCAGAGCACTTTCCATTGTAAAGACAGTAAAACACGCACAGAGAGCCTACGTCTCTCCATCGGCTAAGGGGCTCCATACCGTCTACGAGTTTGTGACTATCGACAATACGAACAGCCCTACGTTGGATCGAGTCAAGTGGATACATCTGGTATTTGGGAGCTCCTGCCAAGAGATGCTTTTGGAAGCCCGTAATATGGTAGCTTCGATAGAAATGCGTTGTGCTAGACCCGATCAAAAGCCTTAGCGATGTCTAAGCTCACGGCCATTGTTTCCCCCTTGCTCTCGATGGCAGCTGCTCATTAGTGCGTGAGATACACAAGAAGATCACCAGCACCGCGCCCGCGGCTATATTAATAAGAGATGTTAGTGTGATGATATTGAACGGAAAGTAATAGTCGAAATCAGGTGAATGAAGCTCTGTATGCCTTTATGGGTAGCCAAAAAGTGTCAAAAAAGTGCGGGATCCAACCCTGATGTACCTTAGCGAGTATTGGATGTGACAGAAGAAGCATGAAATGTATAAGAGCTTTGAGTAGTATGTGCTCTGTTAGTGCATCTTCAAATTAGACGTTTATAGAACCGCTACAGTGCGCCACTGTGGCGGACGAACAAGTAATAAGAGAGCGTCGTGTAGTGAAAGATTATGTGGTCAAGTAGAAAGGATGGATGTTAGTAGATTTAAACGTGGGAAGAGGTAGACCCTCGACGCACATGTCTCGATCAAATCTCGTAAAAGTAAAGGAATGTGACGTAGTGCGGGGAGGCTCCTATTGTGCACCCCCGATTGTTACTGGTCAAAGAAGAAGGGCTATTGATTATTGAAAACAAAACACGTTGACTAACAAAAACTACTGTTACTTGGTTTAATACATGATTACTATGAAAATGTGATTTCTCAGTGTTTGCAAGGATTTAGTGACGCTTTATACGTACTTTTCCGTATTTAGCAAAAATGTGTAAACCAGACTTGACACATAAAGTAATAATTTTGTTCATATATCGAATTTTGCATAAACCATTTTCATTTAATTACTAATCATAAATTTGTTAACTTTAAAAAATAATAAACTGATCGTAATGCTTACTTCATTACAAATCTTTTGATGTATAATTGTACTGTAAACTTCATTAATTAAATGAGTTATGACAAATATGTAGTTTCCAAAAATCTTTAATGCTCAATATCTCGAAACTGTCATTTTGTGGGTTAACTCATTTATGCAGAACAGGGCCCATTTGATAATGGAATAATATTTATCAATACAATTTAACAATGGTAGAGTATCACCGCTATCTGTAATATTTTTTGCTTTTCTTATGGAAAGAGCCTCATTGCCATTAAAGCTGATAAAACATTTGATATTTACTTCTTCTTATCGATATCAAATATTAGAATCGACATTATTCCAATTGCATAAGCACAAAATCGTAATTTCAAATATGTGACTTATATATTATTGTGCGTGGCTTTTTACATCATTGTGTAACAGTAACAGTACTGCGTAGCCTTGTAATGTATTATTGTGGGTGGCCTTTTACTAGTAAGCACTAAGTAACAGTAAGCAGCTACCTAGCCGTATTCTTACTGCTTTGTGACCTTTTCTTAAATCATTTGCGTGGCAAACAACATTATATATTTTCAATGTGCGTGGCCATCTGTTTTAGTAAAGTTGCGTGGCATAAAACAACATTATATGTTTTAAATTGGCGTGGTCATTTGTTTCAGTAACATTGTGTAGCCATAAATCGACATTACATGTTTTTAATTCGCATCGTCATTTGTGTCACTAATATTGTGTGGTCATAAAAACAACATTATTTCGTTTTAATTTGTGTAGCCATCTAATTAGTGAGCGTGGCCATAATGAATCATCGATTTAACCTTCACCGCATTCGCGGAGTAGCAAATTAATTTACTTTATTTTTATTCATTTGGATTTTCTGAAAATAATGCCTGAATCTGTATTATAATAATAATAAAATTATAGAATAATTGTACTTTAGAAGTTGTTTGCTGTATTTGTCCTTCAATATAAAGTAATTTAAAAGAAGGTAGCTGCGAAATAAAGTAAATTAGTACAATAATGTATACTTGTTAAACCATGCATTTTGCATGATGTATCAAAATGATGCATTTTTTATTAATTTAATGTGCCTTTTTTTTTTTTTTTTTTTTTTTTATTGCGACTCGACAAAATGACTGCACCGCGCCTGATGGAAAGTGCGAATACAGTCCAGAGATGAG
Organism: Hyposmocoma kahamanoa; assembly: GCF_003589595.1. Taxonomy (NCBI): domain Eukaryota; kingdom Metazoa; phylum Arthropoda; class Insecta; order Lepidoptera; family Cosmopterigidae; genus Hyposmocoma; species Hyposmocoma kahamanoa. The sequence goes on along the minus strand of NW_020653608.1, from coordinate 2,870,091 downwards.
AGTAACGGATGGAAAACACAAATATCTTCACTCCGTCACTATCATTTTGCCGGTCTGGCCAAATGCACTGGATGTACACCAACTGATCCCTGAACGCGATTCGCAAAAGCGTTTCACTGTGGAGGGTTTTCCGCCGTGTGTACTGTGGTCGCTATCCAGTCGGCACAGAGCCTACCACAATGCTAAGCAGATGGACACTTGTGACGCCCTCGGTCGCCTCTTACGACCCCCACGGGCATGTATGGGGAGGCGACAATGTATTCTTAAGCCGTCGCCCCACGGCCAAAAACTCACAATTAATGCGCCTCGCAACTTAATGCGAGTCACAATTTAATGCGCCTCGCAACTTAATGCGCCTTGCAATGTAATGCAAATCGTGATCGCGATCCAATGTATTGCATATTGCTTGCTATACAAAACTGCAAAACAACTTTGTTATTTCTATAATGGCCAACTATAAGTACAGTGTCATTTATTGCGGATTATGACGTACATTCAAAATTGTTTTGGTACCTAACATGTACCCTGGTCAGGTGAATACAGCAACCTAATAAACAATATTATTATCATCGATTGTCAACGACAAAAGATATTTCTCTATCAAGTAATACAACCTCATATTTACATTCACATTACAATAGTAATGCATTTTATTACAATGTCAATTTAATGATCAAGCACTAGGCCAGCTTGCGTGAACTTATAAGTAGGTAGTAAGTGTAAGTTACTTATGGTAAACGTATTTATTTATACTACTTTCGAACCACTTTAGTGTTGTTAATTGTGTTTGAAATATTACAAAATTCCACTAGACCACCTTACCACTTAAATAATACCTGTAACTATTGTTTGGGATACATAAGAGCAATGTATTCCGTTTGGATTAATAAATCCAACACCATACACACAACTTTTTTTTTAATGTGAAATATGCACTTATCACTTCATTTATTGACGCAAGTTGTAAATGAAATTAAATATAATAGGGATTATTAATACCTAGTTACTTGTAAAATAATTACCAGTTCTTATTTGGGTATATTATTACATATCAATGCACACCAATATCAAATGATTATGTGAATTAAAATACTTGAAGGTATCATCATGTGACAGAAGGAGATTCACTTAAAGTAGAAACAAAATGCTTACCTGCATATCGCTGCTTCTCAAGAATAGCGGTTTAACCTGAAATTGATCTTTTTTTACTGACACTTATTCAGAAAAAGCAAAATTTTGTTGTGAATTAGACTCCCAAGTTTTCGTTGGGTATAATAAGAGTATTCATTAACTTTGCGTAGCAGATACACCGCCATATTTGAGAAAGGCCGCCATAGTACATAGTTATCGATATATAGGATTAAACTTTCAGACAATTGGAGAACAAACATTATCAATTTTCATAACCAAGCATGGAGGGTCCTGTCTAAGAGGAACAGTAGGAGTTTGCGCTCCTTCGCACTTTATGGTCATGTTGATCGCATAACTGATATAACCTATGTATAATTTTCAGTTATGTGGAACTCAAGGAGTTTTCATCGTGTATTAAGGACGGGAATTATGTCGTGTTACAAATGAAAAAAGTCCTTATCGACCATGGATGTAATGGAAAAAAAGGCCCGTGGATTTCATTTGGGGCATTACAGTCAAATTAGGCATCACGCAATCATAACATTTATGAGCAAGTGTGTGATTAAAAAAATACTTTTCACTTCTCGTGCTCTTAAAATTCGTGTTAAGCTGGGTGTAGGCTGCATAAAATAGGATTTTATGCTCTAGTGCATAAAATAAGATTTTATGCTCTAGTGCAT
>NW_020653608.1:2843979-2868270 GCF_003589595.1 Hyposmocoma kahamanoa | reverse complement strand
GATTTTATGCTCTAGTGCATAAAATAAGATTTTATGCTCTAGTGCATAAAATAAATCATTTTATATATATAATATATATTTATTATTCATTTAATTTCCTCGCAATCGAAGTGAAAAGCAGAGTGTATAACTCGTTCATAAAACCCATTTTACCCTCGACTTAAGTATCCACTCGGATATACTCGTCTCGGGTATCAATCTACTATATTATATTATGAAGGTTTTTCAAAATGTATTGATAATGCTTTAAAGTCTTCAGAAAATTACATAAAATTACTCGTTGTTATTACCAACTACGAGTTCTTGTGGCCATGTCATTTAGGAATTTTGCAATTTAACAGGACACAGACACGAACAGCGACACTAGTCGGTTGGTCACTTTGTAATAGACAATTCCTGCAAAGTTTCATTGAATTTGATGAATTTATACTGAAAATAGGATTTCTATCTATGATTGCATAGAACGCACACCCTACACTGCTCTATTATTTTAGTTCCAATCGTAAAATATTTAATTAAATAGATATTTATGTACTTACATAATATAATATTTATTTTTTATCTTTTTACATTGAACATTTTTGTACAATTTATTTTTCTATATATGTATTTTTACTTTATTTTACTAACTAACTCAATCTTGCCTTATTGCGAAGTTTGTTACGACATCTTCTGTTTAGCTACGAACGCGCCGCCCAAGACAACAATCAAAGCGAGCAGCCACCAATAGTTAAAAGAGCTGGAAAAAGAGGTACAAATGAAATAATGTCACGGTTAGTATCACAGAAATAAATGTAGATAGAACGGCGGCGCGCCGCGTGGGCGAGCCACGCGTTGCACGATCTTGCAATATACCTACGGCAAGATTCCGCGAACGCTTCCTCAATACGCGTCGATACTTGCTACAGTGAATTTGAAGCGAATTCCAAAATGCTTTTTGTGCTATAAAATAATATTACATGAAATAATTCAAAGTCGTAAACAAAATAATAAAAATTTCTAATTTTTTTTTTTCAGATTTAAAGCGCGTTATATTTGTTAATTGTATTATTTAAATTAAAAATAAAATTTCATTTCTAATGTGCAACAAACAACAAATCGATAAAAAATATTTCTGCTTTATTAGTACAATTATAATGTTTAGAGGGAAGGCAACACGGGGGCGCCATCCATAGCCAGTTCCCTCTCAAAGTACAAGTAAAAAAATACCATCGCACAATAAAAACTACTTTTGAATCGTTTTTTTTCCCATTTCCTTATCAAATTCACCGCTTTGAATGCTCCACGAAATATGCCGTGTTGCGCCATACCTTGTTGTGGATATTCCAAAGATTCGCACGAAGCGTTACGCTTCCATATTTATATGGCGAACGGCTATGGAGTGGTATTCCCTGCCTGTAGACTTGTTCCCTGAACGTTATAACTTGGGTCTTTTCAAGGCGAGAGTGAATAGGCATTATTTAGGTGTGCCTGCTCCATCGTCGACCTCATCGTCACTTTCCGTCAAGTGAGATGGAGGTCTAATGCGCACTTAATATATTTTATAAAAATTACTTATCTAGGAATACTAATAACTATTAAAATGCGAAACTGTGTCTGTTGCCTTTTTATTTGTTTGTTTGTGTCTACTTTCATTTCGAAACGGAGCGACCGATTGACACGAGTTTTATTTTATTTATTCAATAAAACAGGACCGATATATGAACTACACCGAGATAAATATCGAAAGGAGTTAGTTTGAGCAATCTCTTAATTAATATTAGTTGATGTTCACAAGTTGCAGTCGAGAGTCGAGAGCTCAGTCGGTGTCTAAGATTCTTTCTAGATGAAATTACAAATCTCCCTGTACACAACGCCTTCATTTTTTTTCTGGGTCTCTTTCCCCTTTCCCTTTCCCATCCTCCGTCCGTTTAGACCTGCAGCGCCCACAAGGGGGCTTTATCGCCCACTTTGGGAAAGGCTGGTGTAAATGGAGCATGACCTCTAGGAGGTACATCGAAACAAAATCAGGTACAGGCATTCTGTACGGAGTACACTAGGCTTTTGGTTTTAGCTTGGAGTCGTGGACCACATACGGCGTCTGCATAATTGAATTTGGACCAGAGACTCTACAAGATTAATACGGAGTTCAATGCTTAGAAAACCTGCCTAATGTGTAAAGTACTTTTAAGCGATAGAAGCAGTTACTTACTATCTTCTGAATGTGCTTCTCAAAACTTAGTTCGGAATCCATTAGCACCCCGAAATTTCCGCTTTAGCAACTTGCTTCCTACATCCCAGAATAATAAATTTAGATTTGTCCGGGTTTAACTTTAAGCAATTTCAGTAGAGTAGAAATATTGTTTTTTTTCCTAATTAAAGATTGTTTTAAGAAGCATGTCATCTGTGTTGTGGAAGTATCATAGTATCTGAGTAAAGTCATGTCGACGTAACATATAGTTAGAGTAGCGTGTGTCGAAGTTCAGTTTGTTTGTTTCGGGTTTGTTGTTATGGATTGTCAACAGAGTATATAAAACGCGGCTAACAGGCAAATGGTCAAATAACCGTTTTAAAGCAAAACATAGAGCACAAAATTCTCTTTTAAAAACAGTCAAAATTCGTTAACGTGTTCGACTTATCGAAACTTACCCCAACGATGCATAGCTGAGATATGTAATGGTTTTTATGAGTTCTCAAAAAAATATCTTGTGGCTAAGTGACATTTTAGGTAGCGGAAGGCAGAAATATTGGTTGTGTTTCATTATTTTATTTCCTCGTAGTAAAAGTATCGGATGCAATCATTACATTATTAGGTCTTAAAATCTCGTACCTATTACTCGGCAAATTGCTCGACTATAAGAACTCTCATTATGCAACAATAGCATAAATAAACTGAGTGTTGTGCCGCACCGTTCGGTATTGTTATAGTACCTTCCTCATTACTCATATTATGTCGCCTTCTTAGGTTTTCGCGAGCTACTCATTAGAAATTAATTGTTTTTTTGGATCAAAAGCGAGTAAATTTTTTTTTTGTGAAGGAACCAAAATTTCGGGTTAAATATTACAATTAATAAAATATTATATTTATAATAAATGATCGGAATTGAGTACATGTGTATGTATAGATCCAGGAGTTATTCTTTAGAATATTTTTTACGAATTCCGCATTTCCGGCATATGATTTCCGGAGATAGTTTTACTGCATCGTCAGATAAGCTATTCACATAGGAAGCGGACATGAAGCTGATTTTAAAGTAATTGTAAGAGAGCCAACAAGGGGAAAAAATGTAATAAGTAGATAAGTGTTGCGAACGCAACAGAATTTTTCAATCTTAATTGAATGTAATTTTCGAAGCAGCATCTAAACGCTCGTCGAGGGCGCATTACGTAGGCCAGGGTTCTATTTTGAACAAATCAACTAACACCACATTACATGCTATTCCATCACTGCCACATATTTAACGAACTTTTGTACTAATTAACAAAGGTAAAAAGGACGTTCACTTTTGAATTGTACTTGGGTCTGGCGGCTACAATAAGTAACATTTCACCAATGTAAAAATTGTTTGTTTGTTTTTTACCTAATGCAGATATAATAATAATAAAATTATTATATGATATTTGGTGGTTTTAATCATTCCATGCCACTCCATGTGTCCATAATTATGTAGACATTTATCTACTCATTTGGAACACCTATAGTGACCATTGATAACTATTATTACAAATCGCCGGGGATAGTGCATACGCGTAACTAGCATTGGATAATTCCGCGTATTTGACATAAGTAGCCAAATTGAGTTTTGAATGCCACTGCACATAGTTATATGATTAGGACCCGCCTTCTTAACGCCAGTAGCGAGCGACTAACAGAAAGCCAGAAATCGATGAATAACAAGTCCGCGTATCTGTCGTCAGACACAGAGTTGGGCAGTGGAACCACGTTTTTATTCAAAGCGCCCACTTAACCCATTTCTGCCCAAAATCGTTTGTGGAAACCAAACGCTGTAAATAACAATTAATTAAATTTTGTATTTCTTATAAACACTATGTACTGTAGTTTCTATTTAATTTTCGACTTATGGTAATAATACTGTCTAAGTGTCGTATTCTAGAACTCTACTCAATGCTCAAGTCAGGATTTGAGTATGGTTTAAAGCACTCGAAATCATACTCAAGTCCCTGCCATTAAAGTCGTATTTCCAGTGCTTGAAATCGAACTCAGATCCTGACTTGAGCATTGAGTAGACTTCTAGAATACGGCCCTTAATTACACTACAATTAATAATTGTTTATTAGAATTTAATTTACACATTAAAAGTAAAACTTAAAATTCAATTGCATGAGCCCAAACACGATAGTTCTGCTGTAAGTAGCCGAGACGTCGGATGCTGCTGGTACTGCAGACAGAAATGCAGGTAGAATATTTTAAGCGCGTTTCACATAGAAAATCTTCGCATTAAACCTTTTGATACCGAATTAAGTTAAAATTAAAAATAACCCAGCCATAAAAGATATACTCCAAAAGTCTCCATCTGTACTTCCCCAAGACAACTCGTCGAGACCAATTTCATGAGGTCAAACCTTCAAACACGATTGAGGAGTTGAGTAGACTATCCTAGTTGTAGCATCAAAATAATATATGTTACCATATTATTGTAATGACATCGAATTCTCGAAGAATATCAATATTCTAGTCGGTCGATCAAGTGGAAGTAAAATAAATATTCATTTTATAACCTGAGATCCCTAGACTAACTTGGAAAACAGGTGACGATCTTTAAACAGCTGAACTGGGGTAATGAAACATTACTAGGACCATTTCAATTAAATTAGTATTCAAATAAAAATACGACTTTGAGATCAGGCCATCTGTTTAGGAGCTACGATTCCACAAACATACGCAAACAATGGCTGCAAACTTATAAATCCTCTTTTTGCATCCGAGGTCAAAAAAACAAAAATTTTGTCGCGCCTTTACTCGTAAAACTGCAACAGTAGCAGGACGAACATTTTCTTCTTAGAAAAGGATGATTGGAACTATACAGTAAGCGCCACACATTACTTTTCCTGTTTCCAGATAAAAAAATATATGTATGTACCTATATTTCTCCATCCAAAAAACTTAAATTATTTTTTATTTCTGAAACATAAGAACGAAAGCTATCCGGAATGTCATCATAGATATATCAACAGCTTGTTTTGTTGGTATGGAGAAGTACGAACGTTACTTTTTTATCTCGAAATGTATGAAAAATTGGATGTGTGTGGCGCTTACGGATAGTTCCAATCAATTTCTACCAAAATATTCATCTGCAGGTACGTGTAGCTTTATATAGCTTTATATAGGCAAAATTTCGGTATTTTTTATGTATCTATTAAAACAATATACATTTTTTTCTACTTAAGTATCCAGTTGTAGGTGTTTACACTGTCTAAATTATTTATTTTGTGTAGATACGCGCCTGTTACCAATGCCGCATACGCGGTTTTGCACAATTATAATCAATGCGTTACTTACAATGTACCTACCTTACCAAAGAAGTAGGAAATTGTGCAGTGTTACCTTGCGGGTGCTGGTCTGGATCTTCAAATAAAAAGAAAAGTCTATTTTGAGTATTTTCGAAGCGTTATCTCACTCCCTAGACCTACCTCTGCATTTTTCAAAGTGCGAGTTGTTGGTATGGAGTGCAGAATTCGAGAAGGAGTCACAGACTTTTTTTTATAATATTCAGTGACGGGACGAACAAGTCTTGCGCCTGATGATAAGCTGCACACCATAACAGTTGCAGTGCCACTCAGAGCTTTAGATCGCAAAGATCTGAAGGGCATTGCCACTGCGCCCGTCACCCTGCAACATAAGTGGACAAGTCCCATGTGCCTGTAATTTCACCAACTTTATAACTACATACCACAGTCTACCGACTCACATATGACGTGATGATGTGTCGCCAGTACCCACCATTGTGCAGTTCTGTACGATCAGCTTTTTAAAGTCATATAACCTTTATTTGTTATGTAAGCAAAGTACACTGGAATCATCATTGAATAAACTCCGCTGCTCATTTATAAGGCAAATTCTCCTAAGAAGAATGAACAAGAGACAGAGCAGTTTGCTGTTTGTCAATAAATATACTACCTAGGTCGTGACAACTTGTAAAAGCTAATCGGCTGTATCCTTTTTGTTTCACTACACTTTTAAACCCCGTGAAAGGCAAATTTTAAATATCAACCGGAATCTTATTATAGAAGCATTGTTTATACCGTCCACGAGATCAGGTAAGTCATTAATATAAACTAAAAATAAAAATGGACTAGAATTGAACCTTGAAGGATGCCCATGCAATTTGCAAACACTGATGATGCAGTACCGTTGACATCGACCCTCTGTATACCCTACATTCAAACACGATTTAAGGAGGTCGAGGTCACAGCCCGCCACACCGTAATGGCGAAGTTTCCTGACCAGAGGAAAAATAATTGAGAACATGATAGTAAAACATTGTGATATTCATTAAACTTCATAATTATTGAACATTTTTTTTCAAATATTTTACTGAGATATGATATTTGCCGTGTGGTGCCCACCTAGAATAGCACCACCCCCCCTTCTCATCCTGTGGCTGTCGTAAAAGGCGACTTAAGGAACATTGCCAGAAGAAGACGGGCAGCAGCGTCTTCTACCCATCTTGGCTAGAACTGCGATCACCAACCCGCCCTCAAACAACTCAAGAACAACAAAGCGGCGGGTGATGATGGAATCACAACAGAACTTCTGAGAGCGGGCGGCAAGCCGGTACTTAAAGTCCTTCAGAAGCTCTTCAATTCTGTCATCGTCAAAGGACAAACGTCGAAGGCATGTCGTCCTGTTCTTCAAAAAGGGTGATAAAACACTCTTGAAGAACTATCGGTCAATCTCGCTTCTGAGCCATATCTATAAGTTGTTTTCGAGAGTTATCACGAATCGTCTCGCTCGCAGGTTCGACTACTTCCAACCTCCCGAACAAGCCAGTTTCCGCAAGGGTTTTAGTAACATAGACCACATCCATACGTTGCGGCAGGTTATATAGAAGACCGAGGAGTATAACCGGCCACTTTACTTAGCGTTTGTGGACTATGAGATGGCTTTTGATTCGATCGAGACCTGGGCGGTGCTGCAGTCTCTCCAAAGGTGCCAAGTAGACTATAGGTATATCGAGATGTTAAGGTACTTATACAAAAACTCCACTATGTAAGTCCGATTGCGGGATCAGAGCTCTAATCCTGTCCAACTGCAACGAGGCGTGAGACAGGGAGATGTGATATCTCCGAAACTGTTCACTGCTGTGTTGGAGGACATTTTCAAGCTTCTGGAAAGGACTTGGCATCAACATCAATGGCGAGTACCTAACACACCTTCGATTTACCGATGGTGTAGTTCTTATGGCTGAGACCTTGGGAGACCTGAACACAATGCTCGAAGATCTCAGTAGTGTTTCCCAAAGAATGGGTTTTAAGATGAACATGGACAAGACGAAGATCATGTCGAATGGCCATGTTGTACCCGCTCCTGTTAAAATTGGGAGCATTACACTTGAAGTTGTTGACCATTATGTATTCATGGGGCAGACAGTCCAGTTAGGTAAGTCCAACTTTGAGAAAGAGATCTCTCGTCGAATCCATCTCGGATGGGCAGCGTTCGGGACACTACAAAAAGTCTTTGCGTCCAAATTACCTCAGTGTCTCAAGACGAAAGTCTTTGACCAGTGTGTATTGCCAGTGATCACATATGGATCAGAAACGTGGTCCTTCACTATGGGCCTCATAAGAAGGCTCAAGGTCATTCATCGGGTAATGGAGAGAGCGATGCTGTGTATTTTCCTACGTGATAGAATCAGAAACGAGGAAATCCGTAGGAGAACCAAGGTAGCCGACATAGCTCGAAGAATTGCTCAGCTGAAGTGGCAGTGGGCGGGGCACATAGCTAGGAGAACCGATGGCCGTTGGGGCGGAAAGGTTCTTCAATGGCGACCGCGCACCGGACGACGCTCAGTGGGTAGGCCCCCCACTAGGTGGACCGACGATCTGGTAAAGGTCGTGGGAAGCCGATGGATGCGGGCAGCGCAGGAGCGATCGTCGTGGAGATCGTTGGGGGAGGCATATGCCCAGCAGTGGGCGTCGTATGGGTGAATGATGACTGAGATATGGTAATATTAAAATAGGTCTGAAATTAGTCTGGTCTGAATTACTCTGAGTAACTAGATCCAGATTTTAAAAATTCAATAACTTTGCTTTGCTTCATAAGGCCAGGAAACACATCATCACTCATTTGTTAAAAACACATTTTTTTTACTCGTTAAATACCTACTTTTTAATACTTTGACAGAAAGACCATCAAGATCAGTAAAAGTTATTTTTAAAGTATAACGATTTAAAGGCATTAATAATATCGTTTAGAAATATATACAGTAAATTAGTTAGACTAACTCGTACTTTCTTTTAGTAAATGTTAAACGGTGGTTGGAGACGAATATAACAATTTGGTAAATAGTTGAAATTGGAATGTCTACAATTTTGTCATTTCCTTTCAGTCTCGCTACTTACTACTACCTACATTCGCGCTGTTCTTAAATTTTATTATTTATAAACACGGCTTTAGCTGCAACACAAAGACGCTTAATGATTGCTTGATGAATACTTTCTAGCGAAATCATTAAAACTATCAGTGCACTGGTGTTCGGCCGTTTCGCCGTAAAGTTCAAAGTCAAATAATCACTTACTCCATATAGGTAAAATTTTTACACTTCAAATCGTCATTTTTTTAGCTACTGCTCGATCACTACGCTAACCTCCCTGAGAAGAACGAGCAAGAATCCCTAGGGATTGCTCTTTTCAAATAAACTGAAATGCTATATTTTAAATCATATTTGTGTGGGGCATCTAGATTCATGTTGTCTTTCCATATAACTTTATCTAACACGTAGTCTTCAATTTTGTAATATGACTTTTCAATTAAAATACCTTTGATGTAAGTTTTAAACTTAGGAAATGGTAATCTTAATATATGCTCCGGAATCGTATTGCAACAACGTATAATATTCACAGGCCTCGGTCCTGCATCTGACTGTTTTTTGATAGATAGAGCGCGCGTCTGCGCGTCTGTCTACAAGGCAGACGTTTTTACAATCTCATCCAGCAAAAAATCGTATATCGATGGCTCGTGTTGTGTGAATACTTTGATTACAATATAAAATATGTATAACATGAGACCGAATACTGTTTATTCCTGGATAGCGTGTAGCAAAATTGATGAATGAACCTCTTCAAAGAAACACTCCCGATTATAGATTCGTGAGGGATTCGTTTAGAACAATTTAGATATGGTATAAGTTCGCGGTTTCAAAAACCCTGGCCGTACCGAATTGATTGAAAAAAATTAATACATTCCATTGGTATTTCAAATCATGAATATAGGTGTGCAGTATGCTGAAGCTGCTAGAGAACGTTTATGATTAGTAGATGTACTATTATGTTCAAATAAGTAATGACTTAATATAACAACAATGTGACTTTTTAGTCACCAGCCAAATTTAAAATACAATCCCGGACACATAATCCGAGCCACCTCACGTATATTATTATTTGATAGATCAAAAACTATTAAGCAATTTTGAAACGAGTTTACTAACCATCTTTTCCATAAATCCTTGTTGGAAATTTGGATTTGCGAAACCGGAGGAAAACTTTTACTTCGACGATAACACTACATTTGTAGCCCTTTAAGGCAAAAATGCGAGGTGGGTCGAATTATGTGTCCGGAAGTTTAACATTGCCGCTTGGCTCGAAACTATATAATAGTTGCGAGGTTATACATTTTACATGGAAATAACGAAAGTTCAATTTTTAACTACTATCTGAAACTAAGTACTCCACGAAATATGCGCCGTATAAAGTTATAATTTATTTTTTTTAAATGGAATCTTTGAAACCTAACGCCTAAAAAATAGGCTGTTGATTGAAAATTACTCTTTATTTTATTTTTTTATTAACGATAATGGGTTATTGGACACTCGTGCAATTATTGCAATCCAAATTGTGTACTGTCTCTATAAATTGGTGGACTAGCCATGGCTAGACCGCATTACTATTGCGGCATACCTGCACAACTTTATAATTTAGAGATTGACGTACCCATTTAGGCTATAATTTATTAATTTTCCAAATAGAAGTAGGTACTAAGTAATTATATAAAGCTGATCTATTGTTATTTGACCAGAAATAACAAAATAAAGTGAAAAATAAACAAATTAACCTTTCCGGTTCGGCAGTTCGTGTAGGTCCATGACAACAGACCCAATCTGTCCATTGCGATGACGACTGTGTTCTGCAATTTTAATGTGAAAAAAATCTTATTTTCATTTAGAACCGCCCGTAGCACAGTATTTTAGAGACACCTTTTTTCGAACATGAGCTTTTTATTCCAAAATACATTCAAAAACTTATAGATCTAACTATTTTAAACGTCAGAGCAGAACTCCCGAGTGGTAAATGTGCATGTAGGTGTAGATGTTTTTTCCGAAATTTGCATAAATTTTATCCCGATAATGTGAAAAAAAATATCCTACACTAATATTTAAAATCATTGTATAAAAATGGTATACATCGTTCGAAAGTATGTACCTACTTCTTACGTTGCACCTCTAACCATGCCAGAACATTGTAGCTCATCTGCAGATTGGAAGCCTCGTGACCTGTAACACAGGTTTTTAATAACCTATCTCGGGCACCAGTCACTCACAAACCAGCATGCCCGACTTTGTTTTCTTCTATTAGTCCTTGACGAGAAAAAATAAAACAATATTTCATAGTATTTAAATTTTTATTGAGTTTATTCAAAACGTAAGTAAACTACCCACTACCGTATTGCTAACATCTTCCGATCGTCACATCTTCTCCCCGGTAAATAGGATGATACATCATTAACGACAAACACTTATTCTACAGAATGCATCAAATTGCGCCTTGCTCGATTTAATGCACGCAGTGCCCGAGCAGTCCGCCCGCTGGCGGGGACGTTGGAAACGCCTGTCCTGCGACTGGTTTTGTCATATTTTCAGGCGAATGCTCCGAACAAGACACGTGCACCTCCGGTACCGTCTCGAAAGAGGGCTAGGCCCATCGTCCCCACCACTGAACGCGTCAAAAGTGTTTCCTTCAGCCTCTTGATTCATCATGATCATTGACCCCCAGGTCACTAGGATCGTGCGTTACCTCCTCCGGCCCGGTGCTCATTCGAGATAGTCTTTATTTTTGTTACCGGCAGGCATAATTTGATCGGCGTAGAACATAGACAGGCCAACTACTGACCTGTGTATATTCTAAAAAATATTTTCTATTTATTGTAACAAAGATAAAATCTGTAACAATGCCGTGATGTTCTATTCGGTGGTGTAGGAAAAACAGCAAAACATCTAATTACAAAACAAACGGAATCACATTTCATCGGTAATTCAATGTTTAACATGAAATTTTGCAATTTACGTCCATTATAGCAAAGCTCAAGTTAACTGGTCGATTTGAAGTGAAATAGTTGACGACACCCGTCAATTGTTTCGAATTCGGGCTAGCCAATCGGAGCGCAGTTGTCACAGTAATGAAATATGGCAGAATAATTTTCAAGCAAATTAAATTACATTTTGTCTCTATTTCTGTTCTGTAATTAATTGTAATCTGACAAACTTTGTAATTGGCTATGTAGTACATTATTCAGAATTGTAAACCAAATACGTGCGTACGTTTATTAGAATAAAGAAGTGCAATTTAACGGTCGCGCTCGCACGTAAACCGGTTCGTTATCTGTCAGCTGTAGTCGGATCGGTCGCTCACAAGTACCAATTTTATTTATTTTATTTTATTATAGAGCTTACAGCTACTTTTACAATATAGATTTAAGTATGATCAAACAGATGCCAATTAAAAGCTTCCACATTTGAACTTAAGAAAATAATCTTACAATAACACAAGCTTAAAATTACAATGATACATCTAATTATGAAAACACAACAATCACCTTATAAGTCATTTGATAAGAAGTTATCAATCATAATAGCTTTTACATTTATAACGCTATTACAGAAAAGGTCTATGCGACCGTCATCATTGAGCTGGTTAAATAATGTTAATGATCTTGGCAGATAACTATTACCTCTAAAATTGGTACGACCAACCGGAACATGGAGCAAATTATGCTTTCGAAATGCTCTAACTGGAACTTTGAGTAAAATGTTACTAAGGAGCTCAGGACAGTCAATCTTACTCTGTGCGATGTTCAACAAAAAACAGGCATCGGCTATATTTCTTCGCAGGTGTAAAGGTAACAGATGAAGTTTTCTACAACGATATACATATTCCAATTGGGGCAATTTAAATTTGTAATTTTAAAATCTAGTAAATTTCTTCTGTAATTTTTCAATTTTGTTAGAGTAAGTATCATAGCTAGGATTCCAAATTTGGGATGCATACTCAAGATGGCTACGAACAAAAGTGCAGTAAAGGATTTTCAGGGTTTTCATATTTTTAAACCGCTCTGATGTACGAATGATGAATCCTAAAGCTTTGTAAGCTTTATCATATATGTAAGAAATATGCTGGTCAAACAATAACTTACTGTCATGAATTACACCCAAATCAGATCCAAAGGCGTTCCTAGCAAGATTACAATTTTTAATTTTATAAATATAATTGAAAATATTTCGCTTTCTAGTAAAATTTATATAATAACATTCGATACATTTAAGTCAATTATCATCAATCATTTAAGTCAATCATTTATGACTAAATACTTCTGGAAATTCCGCACACAATTTGTTCACGAATTCATTCTCCGTGATTTCATTGAGGTTTATTTGTGTAATTTTAAAAGCGCGCATCCATTCCCTTCCTGGTAAAGGCCGTGCTCCGCCTCGAATTACATACAACTGTAATGACTCTCTAAATACGTCGCCGAGACGTACATCCACCTCAATGTAACCAAGGGACTCGATTCGTGTTCCTGAGTAGCAACGTAACATTAAATTATCTATCATTATTTTCTTATGAGGAACCCTGCGTAAGTTCATCTCTTCACTGATAGCCGAAATTCAGCTCTCCGTGTCCATTTTGCACTCAGTCGCTATACTGTCTACAGTCAATTTAACAAAATAAGGTTTGTTACCATGGGCTGCAACTTCGATGTTGAACATACCGTCATCCGACTCTTCACTTACAAAATTGTGCCGACCGCCACCATACACTTTGAAGTGCCCTTTATGGCCGCACTCGTCGCAACTGTAATTTTTAAACCGACACCGGTCCGCGCTGTTCGGCTTGCCGCAGCCCGCGCCCGGCCCGCCCGCGTCCGCCGCGCCTCGGCCCCCCGAGTCCGTCGCCGCTGTTGCTCCCGCAGTGCCGCTTACTTCTGCATGTTTCTCCGCGGCCTCCAAAGCCAAAGCCAGCTCCACTGCCTCCTTAAACTTGATTTTCTTTTCAGCGAATATTCTGGATCGCATGACGTCACTCGCTAGACCCGATACGAACTGGCCCCTCAATTCTCCTCAAGTGTAGAACAATTTTTGCACTTTCCGAAGTTACAGGTAGACGCGAGGTGTTTCAACACCTGTAGGTATTTCGTGAGAGATTCGTCCGAATGCTGCCGGCGTTGTCTGAACGCATGACGCTCGGCAATCTCAGACCGTTGTGGTTCTTAATGTTCGGTCACTAATTGAACTAGCTCTTCGTATTTTTTGTCCTCTGAAAAGCTTGGTGAACACAAATCACACTTTAACACGTACGTGGGTTCACAGACAACGGATATTAATAATGGCTCCTTCAACTTGTCAATTTCGTTGAGTACAATGTACTGGTTACCGCGACGAATATACTGTTTAGGTATATATATGCCACTGTTTCGAACCTAAGTTAAACGCTTCTAACTTTCCTATCGCCATTTTTTAATATTATTTTTAACACTTTACACGCAATTTGGTATAACAAGAAAAAGAGAAAAACCAAAAAAAAATTATCCCGTGCTCGACGCCACTGGAACGTCAATGAAAGGCTCGAGCTAACGACAGACTGGTTTATTCAAAACGTAAGTAAACTACCCACCACCGTATTGCTAACACCTTCCGATCGTCACAATTATTATTAATACAAAGATCGAACACTCAGAAAAAATTCCTTCGATCTGGCCGGATTCGAACCGACGTCTTCTAGCATACCGTGGCAGACACTATACCAACTAAGCCACGGAACGAACTAGCGGACCTCACGTATTTCTCTATGTGCTTGTTGTCGTGTTTTTGTATTTGGTTTTTCAACGACTTTTTAGCGCCATCTATGAAAAATCCAAGTATTTTGTCACCCAGTTACATACCTTTACAGCTACCAGCCCATTAATAATTATAACAAACTAGTGGAGTAATTTCACATAAAAAATAATTGAATATCAATTCTATAAAAATTTAAATACAATGAATAGCGACATCTGTAGCCGGGGCTATATTTCATTTCTAACACCTTTTACCAAGTTCATAACTTCGTTAGATTCAGAGTACCTAGCAAATGAAACTATTTTTCCGGATTTAAATCGCGTATATTTGTTTTCTTCAAATAAACCGACGTTTCGGGCCTCTATCTATATTATCTGCGTACATCCTCATTTATTTAATTTTTATGCGACTGTTTTTTTAGAAACATTCTTTAAATTGATTATTTGATAGTAATAAAAAAATATACTATTATTTTTTGGAACCGTCATATGCGCATTTTCTTTTTCTAAACACGTACAAAACACCTGTTCTTTTACTTCTTCTTCTTTCAATGAAGTTTTGACTTTTATAACCAAGGCATTTTCTAACGCACTTCGAGCTATCAACGCGATAGTACTTCTTTATTGGCGTATACTTAAATTTAAAAATGCAGATACCTACCCCTTTTTATGCACTGAATTGAATCAGGAGTCACTTTGAGGTATCCTCTAATAATTATTTAGCTCACCTAATTCCTGATTGTCTTTTTAGTCAGGTATTTCCTTGCCTTGTTCTTTCTGTTCCTTGGTCTTGCACTTCCATAAAAACGTTGTTGAAAGACCAGGCGCGAAATTTTTTTTGAACATGGAGATATCATAATGATTAAAATAGTCAAAAATTGTTTTAAAACGGTCACTTAATATATATTAACAGATATTTCTTTCTTTTCTTAAGTATTTTAAACATGTCCAAACGTTAAGTTATTTTTTTTAAACTTCACCTTACGAACTGATGTAATACATTCATTTCTCGAAGATGAAAGACCTCGACAGCGGCGGTATTCGCAGCTTCAAGTATTGCTATTATAATAACCAACCCTAATGCTGACCATCATGAAGATTGACGCCCTCATGCCTCCCTAGCATTATTAAATCCTCTGGCCGGGGCCTAAAAGGACATTCCCAAGCGGAAGGGACCAGCTTCTGCTGGCCTTAAGTCGATAATGCAACGACATGGGGTTTTAGCAAAAGCAGTGCGGGACCCCTTCCCATACCCATACATAACAATACGTGTTACCAGAATTAAATAAGTCTTAATTTAATTTATATTACAAGATACACTTGGTTGTTTTTACCGTCTGAAAAGTGACAACCTTAACGACGAAAACCCGGATGTAACTAAAACTGGTTACAACTTCTAGACCCCATGAGATTTGGATTCGGTTTTATTTTGTGAGGTAAGTAATGAAGAATACGAGCCCACTATAATGATGTAAATATCTCTTCCAAAAATTGCGAAATTTCGCAGGAAAAAAATTAAAACAAATATTCTGAAACTCACTGAAGTCAAGCTAGAGCTCAGTAAAAGATCTTGGTGCAATTTAAACAGTACTTTTGGACTAAGTGTGCTATTTTTTACATTGGTTTTAGTTTTAGTTTAGAATATTTATTTCACTCTATCCGGACAAAATTAAAAAAAAAATTTATGCAAACGTCAAAAACTATTTTTTCCATATCTATGCACGTTTGCTACACATGAGTTTTAGATTTGCTTTTGGAATAAAAAGATACATACAGAAAAAGGCCTCTCTAAACACACTGTTGTTAGATCCTTTAAAAAAAGATTTTTTACTTCTCATGCTCTTAAAGTTCGTATTTATGCTACGTGTAGGCTGCATAAAATAGGATGTTATGCTCTAATGCATAAAATAAAATCGTCGTTTAAGACCGAGGCAATGACGCCTGCGCCAACAGCCACGCACACTATAACTTTATAAAATAAAGTTTTACTTTTATTTTTTAATCCGTGTTATATTACAAAATTTAAAAAGTAGGCAATAGTAATTCTAATAAGTTATAAGAAATAGAAATATATAAAAAATAAAAGCTTGTAAAATATATATAAATATATATAAGCAGAGCATTATGTAGTCCGACCTGAGTCACGTGTAGAAAATAATCGTTTATTTGTGATATTGCTGTTTAATTTCCTCACAATCGAAGTGAAAAGCAAAGTGTATAACTCGTTCAAAAAATTCATTTTACCCTCGACTTAAGTTCTCGTCTCGGGTAAAATGACGCGTTTTATGCACTTGTTGTACAATCTACTATTATTAAACAAGATGTAACTATCTACCACAGACATATAGATATTTATGTCTGTGCTATCTACCTTTTTTTTATATCTATTTTAGCAAAAGCAGCGTGGAACCCATTTATTACCCCTTCCCGTTTATTGCTATCTACCTACCATTCATCTAAAAATAAATACCTTGCTGCTACCGAAACGTTGACGTTATTGAATAATATTAACTGACAACATTAATCGAAACTGACACTGGCCCAAGACTAGTGGCCGCCATTAAGGAAATAGAATACTTCAAATTTTTTACTTCATACAACATTTACTCAACTTATTTATTGAGCTCAATTGTATTGTATTTTTTTTAATATTACTTACTGCAAATGAAATCCCATGTTGTTTAATATTAACATTTTAGTAGAAAACTATGTATATAAGGTCATACATGTGCAGGATACGTGAATACCACTGCCAACTTTGAGGTGTATCTGGTGCCAAAATATCAGCTAGTCTTGGACTCGTGCAGAAGCTTGACAAAGAGCTTATTAGCAATACAGCTCTGGTAGATATAAGCTGAAGCACATCAAGCACTGGCACAAAGTTTCGTATTTAACAATAAGGACAAACCATTGACCTACCAACAAATGGAGGTCGGGTCTAATACAAAAACCACGAAAAAAATGTCCGAAGTTGACCTATACAAACGTAGTGACATGTAACGAAATATAAAAAACTAAAACATTTAATTTAAATTGTAACATCATTGCAGTACTGCCTAATTTTGGTTGCAACAATTTAAGGGCCCGAAAACACCATATTCAGCTTCTACTGGAAACTTAACAAAATGCACCTTATTTAGCTTCGACTGCAAATTACTTGAACACAAGAGTAATGGAGTAGCCTTTATCCTAAATATTAGGGGTTAAAGTATGAAATTGCCGTTTTATTGCAATAGGTTCTTTGAATTTTCATAGAATCTTCATGGTTTGAGGTTTTCGAATGAAACTTTTTTCAAATGGTTTCTGTGATTTTTTTTTTTTTAATTTGAAACATTTGAATATCGACTTTCAATTGTTTTTGTTATTCAATTTAGACAAGAAAGATGGATACTGCGAAAATTCGAGTGATTTTTGAATACGAGTTCCGACGCGGAACTAACGCGGCAGAAACAGCCCGCAATATCAATGCTGCGTTTGGAGAGGGGTCTACTAATGAACGCACCGTGCGATTTTGGTTTAAACGCTTTCGTGATGGAAATTTCGACTTAAAGAACAAGCCACGCGGAAGACCGCCCACACAGGTGAATAACGATGAATTAAGAGAGATAGTGGAAGCCGATCCTAGTCAAACTACCCAGGAATTAGCGGCATGGTTTAACGTTACCTTACCCACAATATTGACTCACTTGCGTCAAATCAATAAAATAAAAAAATACGAAAAATGGGTGCCTCATGATTTGACTGATCTGCAGAAAGAAACGCGTGTTGAAACTTGTGTTGCCTTGTTGAACCGGTACAGAAATGAAGGAATATTGGATCGAATTGTAACATGTGATGAAAAGTGGATTCTTTATGATAACCGGAAAAGAAAAATGCAATGGCTGACCCCAGGTCAAATGCCACAACAGTGTCCTAAAGCAAAACTTACCAATAAAAAGGTAATGGTAACTGTTTGGTGGTCTCAGCATGGTGTTATTCACTATAGTTTTCTCCGATCTGGTCAAGCAATAACGGCAGATGTCTATTGTGCCGAACTCCGAACCATGTTGACAAAACTAGCAGTAAAACAGCCCCGACTCATGAATCGATCTTCACCATTATTGCTCCACGACAACGCGAGATCTCACACAGCACGAGAAACCATTTTGACCCTTCAGGAACTGCAGTTAGAAACCATTCGTCATCCTCCGTATTCACCAGACCTTGCTCCAACGGACTACCATTTTTTTCGTGATTTGGACAATTATCTACGTGACAAGAAGTTTTCTTCCCAGGAGGCAGTACAAAATGCTTTCACACAGTTTGTGCAGTCTAGATCGTCGGAGTTCTATCGCAAAGGCATTAATAACCTTCCCATTAGATGGCAGCAATGTATAGATAATAATGGCAACTATTTTGATTAAATAAATTTGTTAAAAATTTAAAAAATAAACAATTTAGATTTTCAGCACAAATCGGCAATTTCATACTTTAACCCCTATTATTAATTAATTGTTATGTATATTATTATGTCGAATTTTGAAGAAATTCACTTAGAGAAAGAATAAAGAGTTGGGCAGATACATACATACCAATATTACTACAAATGTGAAAATAAGCGTGTACTATAAGAAATGTACCGATATTCCAACTAAACGTAAACTCAAATATCCGTAATTCCGAAAACTGATTTATAATAAAACCATTACGCTTTCGAGTAATTTTGATACTTTTCACTAAGGCAAACTTAGCTTTTGTTTTGTAATCTTTCTAAAAAAATACATTTGACATTATGAAAATTCGAGCTAACGTTATTTCGGGCAAATGAAGTTTCTGACTGATAGGTAATCCCAAGGCGTAAAACGAGTACAACAATATTTTGTTACTTATTGCTAACGTTTAATAAAAAATCATTTAAAAAATAAGATTGAAATCAAAGCGACTCTATAGTTTCTTTGTTCTAAATATTTCAATCGCTTGTGGTTCGAACAATTGAAAATGACCAAGAAGTTTATATAAGCTTCTGAAATTGACGTAATGGGTATCTTTCCATCTTTTGCGCATGCAATGTGTAGAAGAAGGACAGTTAGGTATTTGATTATTTTGTGTGCTTTTGTAATTTATACTCACGATTCATTTATATATAAACTAAATCAAATACTATAAAAGTGTACAAAATAACACTTTTAAATGAGAACTATGATAACACAATATATTTGTTTACTGACAATATGATACAAAATCCTGTTTTTACACTTTACTGCAGTAATTTTTACAAGTTATTATTATTGGTACTGCATGATTGACAACCGCGTTGTCAGTCGAACAAACGAAGACTGTTGCTCGAATGACGCTCTGTATGCGATTTTAACGCCCTATAGGTGCGGACACTTTTTAGCGCGAACCCGACGTCCATTTATTGGTAGGTCAATGGGACAAATAGATTCGGATAGGTAGTGTAAGTGTGATAAGCAACTGCTCGAAATCTCCAGGATGAAGAAACTAGACTTGGGTGAGGATTAACACTCACGTTGTAGATAGTTACACGGACCGCTTTGCTTCCTCTTTGTGGAATTCCTTGACAAATAATAACACGGGCATTTCCCCAATTAGAAAGTGGATAAACGATTTATCCACTCTCTAATTTAGATTCTGCATTAATTAAGTAAAATTGTAGTCAATTGCTTGCCTGAACCGTACTTACCTGAAAGTACGGATTCGTAAATTTTCTATCAGTCAACTGTTCTCGTCTGTCTTGTAGGTACTTATATCACAAAGTAAAGTGTCTATTTTATATGTATAAGAAGTATTTGAAATTAACGAATTCTTAATAACATATCACCCAAGGGCTAAATTCATCGTTATCGGAAACGTGAACATACATACAGGGTGACTGTTTTATGAGTAGTCAAATTTTTTGTACGCATTACGTATCATTCAAAGACTCCAAAATTTTCATATTAAAATTATTTGTCCAAAATAATAATCGATAAAGTCAATAAAACAATACAACACGCCCTTGCAATCTGGAAGTGGAAAACGCAAGGACACTCAATCTTCAAACGATTTTAACCGTTCGGCCGTCGAGGTCGTCAAATTATACTTTTGTCTCACGTGTCTCAAGTGTCGAAAATAAGTTAGTTCTAACTGTTGTGGTCTAGAAATCAAAATAAGTCGAACGGGTTATTTTAATTTCCTTCCTAGGTCGTGAAAAACAAATACGTAATGCAGATGTTATTTATGCATTTCTTTTTTTTAAACAATTGTGTGAGGTAATATGTTATGATATTATGATAAAAGTTATTAAGTTTTAAATTTAGCATAATTAGCACATGCCGCTGCGGGGAAATGTTACAGGTGCATCGGCTGGGGTGTGTAGTATGCCTAAAATTGTGGCCGTTTTTTGGGTAAGTTCATATTTTAAGATTTTAGTACTGGGTGATACTAAAATACAAACATACGTATGTTATATTTTCATCAAAGATCATAATATTATAATTTGGCTAGTGATAAAAAATCACCCCGTATATTATTTATTTTTCGTATGATATTTTTACTATTACGGACGCACGTCTACCCTCTGTACACGCCTGCGTGTTATACTTAATAGTTGATAATCATTTCATAGGCATAGATTACCGAGGATCAAAGAATATGTCCCTTTGTACTGGAGGCAGCAGGCCTATTTGGTACTTCTTCAACAATTCTCTAAAACAAATTAGATACGTTTTATACTACATCATGACAGACTCTAAACTTTTAAATCCCAATTTGAAAATAAAGTAGAATACTCCTATTTTCAATTTATGAAGGAATAAAGGTAGCGCCCAAGCAGCACACTCATATCTAAATATACATATACTACAAAATATCTAATAGAATTTAATTCGATTGAATATTTTAAGAGATCAATTTCCCTCAAGATATAGATTTTATCAAGTAATACATAATACAATAATCCTTCTAGAATGCTACAAGACCGTTTGTAGAATGTAGACAGTTTTTAAATACTTTACAGTCTTTGATAGTTTTCTTAGTAATGCTATTTTAAAACCAAAATACTAAAGGTTTACAAACATAAGACGCAATTCTCTTAATACTAATAGATTTCAAGTTTAATGGCTTACAAAATATAAACTATCAAAATTGCAACATGGCGAAATTAGATATAATATTTCTGACTTTTTCACGCAATGTTTAATCGGTTAGAAAGCGCGATTGACGTGCGACCTTAAATACATTGTGAAAAGTGATGTAAAATCTGTCATAAAAGTAATGAACTCGCTAAATTTTAATTATTTATGTATAAAATATAAATCGAGTTCTTAGGTTATGGGCTTGTAGTGTATATAGGAAACCACTTGGTTTGCGAAGTACAAGAGCCTGTTTTTATGGATGCTAACTGCCTAACCATAAAGATAGACGTAAATTCGATTGTGGTCGTGATTTATAGACCCCCCAGTTTCTGTAACTTGGATAATTTTCTGCATTCATTACACGATTTGCTGTCTACTTTTTCAAGTTATAAAAATGTTTTATTGGTGGGAGATATTAATATTAACCTACTCGGTGACAGTCCAGTAATATCTACGTACCTAGATACATTATCATATCATGGCCTCTTACCAGGTAGTTATACACCTACGCGACTAAACAACTGCCTAGATCATGTAATATTACGAACAAAGCAACCGGTTTATATCTTCACACTAGGTACCTCCATCACGGATCATCAGGCTGTTTTATGTTTTCTAGGCAAGCCAAGTAACTATGGGTCCAAAACATCCCGTCCCAGTAAGTGCTATCGTAAAACGAATGTAGAATTGATTACAGCTCTGTGCAGTGAAGAAACTTTTGAGGAAGTTTACGGAGAGTCAAATGTAGAAGTAGCCATGAATCTTTTAGTAGACAAAATATCAAACCTAATAATTAAAAATTCTTTTATTGTTAAGACCCCTAGAAGTAAAGTTATAATCAAACCGTGGATAACGACTGGACTGTTACGCTGTATAAGGAATAGGGACAGCATGCACATGAAATTGAGATCGACACCGGACAATGAAACACTAGGGACTACATATAGAAGATATCGTAATTTTTGCAATGGATTACTAAGGAAACTGAAATATAAGTACGAACGTGATCAATTGCATAAAGCAAGAAATAATTCTAAAAAGCTTTGGCAGACCATAAAATCGGTGACAAATACTAGTAGGCAAAATTCTATTCCACAGGAGCTGGTATGTGGCGACAGTCTTCTTCTTTAAATAAAATAAATGAGTTCTTTTCCACAGTCGGAGAAACTCTTGCTAGGAATATCCCTACTAATATACCGCCTTTCCCAGTCAGTAGCTATGTTCATGGTAATTACACCTGCCATCTAAATTCATTCGTTCTCTTACCAACTGATTGTGAGGAGGTGGAAAGTATCATCTTAGGCTTAAAAAGTGATTGCTCCCCAGGTTGGGATATGATCTACGCCAACGTCATAAGAAAGATCTCTGGCCTTGTCACTCCCGTCATTACGGATCTTCTTAACCGATGTATGCAGTATGGTATTTTTCCCAAAGCCCTTAAAAGATCTATTGTAATTCCCATCCACAAGGCGGGTGACAAGGCTAGTATGTCTAATTATCGACCAATTTCAATGCTGACCATCTATCTAAGATCTTTGAGCGTATCATTAACATTAGATTGAGAAAGTACCTTGAGCAATGCGGAATACTTGCTGACACCCAGTACGGATTTCGTACCGGCCGTTCCACTGATGACGCTATTCGGGATTTTACTGAATACGTGGTTGGGAAAGTGGATGAGAACTTTAAATGTCTAACTGTCTTTATGGATCTTGCCAGGGCATTTGATACTGTTTCGGTTCCTCTGCTCCTATCCAAACTACAGGAGCTAGGTATTAGAGGCACACCTCTCACTCTGTTATCTAGTTACCTTAGTAGCAGAACCCAAAGCGTGAGGATTGGAGACAATACTAGTGATGAGCTACCGGTAACTTGTGGGGTGCCTCAGTGTAGCATACTTGGTCCTACTCTTTTCCTTTGTTACATCAACCAATTATGTAATATGAAGATCAAGAACTGTAGAATATCATCTTATGCTGATGACACTGCATTAACTTTTTATGGTAGGTCTTGGAAGGAGGTCTTTGAAACGGCACAGTTGGGTTTCACAACGGTTTGTCACTGGCTAGCTGCTAATTCCCTTACCTTAAATGCTGACAAAACAAAGTACATAGCTTTTTCAATAAATAATAAAAACTATTGTCCTCCTTCAATGACTCTTACAGCTCACAAATGTATTTTCAATATCTTACACCCATGCCAATGCCTCTGTATAGAGAGGGTTGACAGTGTGAAGTACCTTGGTGTTATCATCGACAGGAACCTTACATTTAAGAACCACATTCTTACCTTATCCCAAAGAGTTAGGAAGCTTTCGTATTTGTTCAAGTACTTACGTCATGTGGCAGACAAGGATACTCTAATAATGGTGTATCAGGCTCTTGTACAATCTATACTAACATACTGCATTGGAACATGGGGTGGTGCTGCAAAAACTGTATTACTGAAATTGGAAAGAGCTCAAAGGATGTTGTTGAAAATCTGCTTTTTTAAACCCAAATTATTCCCAATCGAACGTCTGTACAAAGAGTCGAAGCTATTAACAGTTAGACAAGTTTACATTTCTGCCGTCACTCTTCATCAGCACTCTCAAACACCTCCACAAAACCACGATAGTGCGAACCAAAAGAGAAGACACTACTCCGTCTGTATTTCAGTTCCAGTCAGAACAACATTTGCTCAAAGATTTTCGATCTGGCAGAGTATACAATTTATTAAATAAAAAACTACATATAATAAATTTATCTAAATATGAATTAAAAAATAAAATCAACACATATTTACTAACACTAAGCTATGACAACACAGAGAAATTAATTGAAATCATAAATTAAAGTGAACACACACACACACATACACACACTCACTCACTCACTCACTCACTCACTCACTCACTCACTCACTCACTCA
>NW_020653608.1:2818855-2843879 GCF_003589595.1 Hyposmocoma kahamanoa | reverse complement strand
ACACAAACACACACACACACACACACACACACACACACACACACACACACACACTCATGCGTATCTTCTTTTCTACAAGTTCTACATATTACCGAACAATAAATGTAATTAACTGAAATCTGAGTTGGGAGGCCTGGAAACCTAAAATACAAATCATAGATTTAGTTTAGGCTCCAGCTTTCCACAAATGTAATTTGTAATTGAAATTGTCATCTTAGATTTAATATCTCTTTTTAAGTAATATTTGTGGAAGGAGAAATAAACGAAATTTATTTATTTATTTATATTTATATTTAGGTTTTCGCGATTGTTACACATAGGAAATGAAACTATGAATATAAACTTAATATAAATACAGTTATCGATTTTCTGTTTTAAATATTAATAGAAAGCTTAAATATACAAAATAACTCACAAAACAAACCATTTCCAAGAAGTTCTAGGCTTCTTCAAGCTAATTTCTACTTTGATTTAATTTTTAAAAAGAAAAGAAATTTTTTTTGGCTACTTTATAGTCATTCTTTAAAAATAAAAATGGCGATAAGAATTTAAAGCTTTTTTCAAAACACTGTTGGGAGCATTTTGTCTATAGCTTTATCTATAGAAATACTTTAGAATACGAAAAGATTATTTTTACTTGTTTTAGTGTAGAAGAATAATCACTCCTATGAAGCTTTTATAATTGTCTACAAAACGCGATGTTTCTAAGAGATTCTTTCTCTTGACAGTATTAGAAAACCTTCATAAAAGTTATAGGGAATAGTGAGCGTATTATGCAATAAAAAATTTTTCAAAACACTAGGTACTTCAAAAACAATTTAAAAAATCCCATTTGTCGCAAAAAAACGTTACTCTGTATAATTATATGAAATGTGTTATATATGACTAGAAAGGTGGATAAATTCCCTATCATATAAATATAAGGAATATTTTAATGACATACCTAACTTATTTGGAAGAAATAAAATTTTCACATTTCAATTGTTTTTATCACTTCTTATTTATTTGTCAACAAACATGACCGGCCAGGACCGGCTCGCGCGCGAATTACGACTATTGTATCCAGTGTTGCCAATTTGTGGGATTGGCGCTATGTGAGGAAAATGTGGGGATTCTAACATTTCATCATTTTGTTTAATCTATCAATTGCTGATGCGTCGCTAGTTTGATCGTTACTGTTAGAAACACTGTGATGAACTATATCGACGTGTTTTTCAACATCGTACATCCCTCGTATTATTAACAAGCAGCTTAAATAGAATTATGATTAGAGCACTTGGTTCTGAATTGCAAAATTACCAGTCCGCTTAAAATTACCGCTTAGGCCGGTCCCCGGTATGAAGCAAAATGAAATCAACTATTGATAAACAAAGCAGGGCAGTTAGTTGGTACTTCCACACCACAACTTACCACTCGTCAACTTTAAATATTAAATATAGGTCGAAACTCATTGATTATTTCTAACATTAACATAGTGTCACCAAATGCACAACAAGTAATTAATTTACTTAATTTTGTAAGGCAAAGAAAAATGTTTTTTTTTTCAAAGACTGATTGCAGATTATTGTTGAATCTAATACTTTATGGATGAGTGGTCGTGTTTAAGCTATTTGTAGATAATACATGCAAATATTATTGCGTGGATGAGAAGTTCCCGCGTTTCATTACCGGTAGAACCAATTTTTGAAATGAGTTTTCTAACGTAGTTTTGGCCTTTTTTTTTACGGGTGGGAAATCTTTATAGATATCCCTAAGCCCAGGGAGACTCAGGGATTATGTGGGGACTCTCCCTCCACACTGGAGGGCCTACCCCACTAAAACCCCCCCGGGTTTACCTCCCGCCGGTTGATTCGACGCTGTGGGGTCGGTGCACATTCACCACGAGGGCTCCCGCGCCAGCGGAGGAGCAGGTCAGTTGTCCCCCCCCAGACGAGTGAGGCCGTGCAATGCAGGCTCCGGAGTCTCTGCCCAGAGCCCGCTGGCCTCCCTAGGGGATCAAGCGAGCAGCGAACTGCCTTCGCCTTCTCCCCGTACGTCTGCGCCGAAGCGGGTGCGCGTTCGCCGCATCCTCGCGCACCCGCCACCTCATGTCCCATTCCGCAAATAAAGCAAAGAGAACGATTACTGCCGCGGACCAATACCTTTAGTCGAAAACAGTGCGGTAAGTGCTCAGGTTAACTTAAACTGTATTATTTTGGATATCTAAAATGTGTTTTTTATGTTTGCTTTTAAACGTGTGCACTGATTTCAGACTAGTAATGGCGGCGGCAGCAATACACTCCATATCTTCGCTGTGACAAATTTGAAACTACCGCGGAATGCGGTAGTGCGACAGCGCGGCAGGACCAGTGACCAAGCTGATGCTCTGGTGAAGGCAGTTTTTAAGTCGCGGGCCCACATCGACTTCTCGGCTAGATAAGGCGGAACTCTGTATTTTATGACCCCAAACAGAAGTGTAGCTAGATGCAGATCTCTTCGCGCTTTCATTTTTAAAATATTTGCATTGTTCATGTAAGGGGTTACGTGCGTGTGTGGTGGTATGTTAAAGATGAACCTCGCGCAGGCATTTTGCACTCGTTATATCATTTGTTGCGTGCTCTGTAATAGTCGTGGCCCATACACAATGTCCATGTAATTAAATTTAGAGAGTACCAGTGATTCACATAATTTGATCCGAACGACCTCATTAAGGTTATTTCTTATATTATATAACACTTTTAATCTATAGAAACAATTTCTAATCACGCCTGACACATGCTTTTCAAAACGTAGCTGTTCATCCATAAGGAGACCAAGAGATTACGAGGCTCACATTTATCCATTTTGCACGAACTCTTACAACGTCCAATAGAGTAAAAACCCTAATTGTCCTAATTGTAGTATTTTTTAAAATAAAATCTACTGAAGACGCTATAACGTATTTGTCAATAAGTACCAACACTACAGAATGTCTATAAATTAAATATATCTAGAATAAACTTAAGAACACTAGTTTTTAGAGTATTAATAGACTTTACTGGATGTGTATAGAACAATTTTACTAAAAATAATCAGTTGTTCTACAGATGAACTTAAAATAAGGACTATAAGAATAAATCTTAAGAAAGATTACATTTAATTAAGTTGTTTGGTATTAAGAAGGTTTTAAAATTTGGACTTGAGTGAAATAAGTAGATAAGAACAATTTCTTTTTTCTAAAACCATTTATAGAGAACTATTATCTAAATCTATACCATATTAAGACTGTTTATAGATATAATAGTTTTAAGGCGTATAAAGTGTGCTCCTTGGGCGATCACCCGCCTTCTATAGCGGAGTTCCGAGTTCAATGCTGGGAAAGACATTGATAGTACAAACCAAAAAAAATCATGTGCAGTTTTTAGGTAGCAGCTTTAACAGTGAATAAAAATTACGAGGAAACTTGCCTATAAGAGAAGGTTTAAAATTGTTGAAATAGGTAGGTGTCAAGTCCCCAACCTTCTTATTGCAATCACGATTGACTATTGCCCAAAGCAGGTCTTCTGAGTAGAGTCAAGCCCAGCATTGGGACGGCTAGGAGTTACAACAAATACATTGTAATAATTTTGAAATTCAAATAATGTCATAAAAGTACCTGGCTTCAGCACTATGGCCCTTATTTTCAAAAGCCTGTGTGGCGTTTTGTCCAGAGTATTTTATCAGACAATCTGCACCGCCGGGATGCTATAACAAATGGACGAATATAAAAAATATAGGTGTGTAAAATTCTTAAATAGGTCCTGATAGGTAGGTAGTCCTGAAGGTAGGTATACACGGTTTGATACCGCTGAACAATCCTGTTGCTGAAGATCCTTGGAGGGAGAAGCAATGAGTAGAACCCAAGTACAAGTGTAGTAGAAGGCAATGAACAAGTAAAACTAATTAGGCAGCAATTACTCATCGCCACTCCCAACAACAAATCGCGGTATTGAGCAAGCCGTCTGTACCCGCGCTGGTTCTTCAAAGCTGCACGAGACCTGAGATCATGCACCCACGGCTTGTGCCGAAAGTGCCCCACCGTTCAAGCAGACCTATAAAGAAATCAAACAATCGTAAAGATTGTTTTATTTCTCTCATTTATTCATTTCATTTTTAGTAGTAGTACACCTACCTCTTTCAGAAACTTTGTCACATCATAAACAGTATTGTGTATGATTATCCAACACACCGACGATTTGTTTTTCTTATCAAATTTGTGCGATGCCACTTTTTCTACTGAAATTTCTTTGTTCATTATTGAGTACTTGATTTCAGCTACCACTATGAATGATTACGTTCAAAATTAAATTTTAAAATGCGAGTAATCGGTCGCGTTGTGTAATTTTTACTTTACATGTTTATGTTTCATAAAGCCGGATTGAAAATGAGCTGCCACTGTAGCATCCGCCTAATTAATATTGACCGCTCAATATTTGTTGAAAATCTTCTACTATTAATTTAATAGAAAGCAATTAAAATTTATTTTAACTTAGGTGTGTATGTACTACGCAACGGCAACCAAATATATTAGAAGTATAGGTACATAAGTTTGTCTATGACGGTAAAGCATTTTTGCGATAGGTATTATGCAAAGAGAATAGAAAAAAACTGAAATTTCTGTGCTATGGATATTAACGCAAATGTCTGTCACAGAGAAACTAAGTTATCATATTCTACAAAAAAAATATTTTAGCACCCTAAGGCTAAAAACTCATGGAACGGTTTTCACCCGAAGAATGTAGAAATGTATGCAAAATTTAGTAACACATTTCACGACGCGTTTTACGCCCGCAGCGGAGACGGTTGCTCGCGGCGGCCGCAAACCGCGCGCGGACGCGGTCACCCGATCGCGCCTGTTGGGTCTTTCCTTACCACGCCATTTTGTTGTTTTGATTGATTTTCGATTTGACAGCGCGTGTCAACTTTCAAACAAAATGGATGTTGATGAATAACGAATATCCGTAACGATTTCTTTCCTGAATCAGAGGTTCACCCAGAATCTTTTAGGCCTTCTTCTTTTAGTTCTTCGATGAAATAAGTATAACTCGATAGCTCGTTTTTGATGTGAGTCCATGGCGACGTCTGAGACTTAACTGACGATCTCAATCGATCGTAAATAACCGCGCGCCTTGCTGTCCTCTCCCGCCAAGTTTGCGGGCCGTTCCGCGACCGCGGCGGCTACGTGACCGCAGAAACCTGTGCTATCGTGAGGTCCCGCAACCGCGGCGGGCGCGGGTCAAAATCGCTTCGTGAGTTCTGTCTCTAACACCTACCGAGTCACATCTGAAGCCTTCTTAGAGGATGGAAATAGTCTAAGCAAGCCTTAGAGGATGGAAAAGTCTGAAGCATAATAAAATAAGAGGCAAATAGTGACAACCCCATACAAACGCAACAGCGCGCCTTCTACGGACGCACACATTCGCATAATCGCGAATCCTTGTCGCACGCGCCGTTCGTTATAATGAATTGTAGTTCACTCGGTGTTTTATGAATACCTTGGTTTTCTTCCAAATAATGTTTTACAACAAAATAATAATATGACAACCTTACGCTCCGAGCGACGACGTGAAGGCATTGATTCAAAGAGTACTTGGTACATTAAGTGAGGTACCTACATTACCTACAATTGATTTAACCATACTTCCTGAAGCCTTGGCTCGGACGGATGGCCGCGGCAGAAGCGATATGTACTCGTAGGTAGGTACACCTTTACATCATCGCTTAAAAGGCGAGTTTATTTCTATTATTTTAATGGAAATATGTGATGGGTGTTTTTTCCGTGGCTTTGAAGGAGTCAAAAGTTCAGTGTCAATTTGCAACTATTTATTGAACTTTTGACACTTTTGCTGCTTAGTACAAACATTTAACATCGAATGTACAAAAAGTTATATTCTAAAAGGTAAAATAAAGAGAAAGAAAGAAAATTCATTTATTTGCACACCACAAATGACACCACACAGAAAAAATAAAATAAAGTAAACAATCCATCCTAAAAAACAAAGGAAATAAACAACACAGTGGAAAAAAAACAATAAAAATGAGAAAAACAATACAAGAACAAACAGAAAACAAACAAAAAAATAGGCCATAATTAAAAAAAACATTCATTCTTGAGGCACAAATAAATAATTACGGAACAAAATCACAAACAAAACGAAAAGTAAATTACACCACAGAGTATTTAATAATTAAATATAAGACACTACGTATAAAAATACTTTGTGTGGTGCCACCTGTGGTGGCAAAAGGGTCATTAACTCAGTATTTGCTGGAAAACGCAATGCGTTCCCAGCACTGATTTTCAGTTAGGACCCTAAGTGAGGTCACGGAGCAAAATACGCGATAATTCTTACTTCATAAAAATAACAAGTTGTGTGCGCGTGCGCGTACGCGTGCACACACGATAGGGTCAATTATGAGGATGAAATCTCTCTTACAAACCATGAAATCTGGAGTTATAAATTCAATGGGTCAAGTTAAAGCACTTTTACTCAAAGGTCCATCAGATTACTTGTTAAGTATCTTGAAATACTGGATCTCTTAAGAAATGAATTAAATGTTTTATCCGAGGAATAGCGAAATCGAGTAATTCTGCAGCAAGATGGCGCTCCAGCCCATAACAGCAGAGTCACTACTGCCTGCATTAGTAACCATTTTAATACCTGGATTGGTACAAACGGCACAATCAGATGGCCTGCGAGATCACCAGATCTCACCCCTTTAGATTTTTTTTTGTGGGGATATGTTAAAAATCAAATTTACCTTAAATCCTATGCGAGTGTAAACGAGTTGAAGACTCAGAATACGATTTGTAATACAATTCATCACAACACGTTATTAAAAGTTACTCAAAATGAATTCGTTAAAAGATTAAATTTGTGTATCCAAGAAAATGGAGCTCATTTCGATCGATGCAATAAAAGTGCAGGGTGCATTTTTTTCAGATTAAAGCGGGTTCAATTCCCGCGAGTTCCTAGAAATTTTCGAAAATCTATGAATGCAGTTTTATTTCTTTTAAAAAATAAAGGAATGTTTCCTTTAAGTAAAAATTTCTATCTCCAGTATTTAGAGTACTTTCCCTCCAGGTGGCATTACAAATTTACCACCCGGTATAAATAACGAATATAGCTACTTAAAGTTACTAATATAATTACAAAAATGATAGTTGTAATCATCACTGTGCGGTGAGCAGGAACGACAGCCCGAAACTTGTGCTTAAAACAGTTCTGAGACCAACCAAGTTTACGATAGAGGTACTCGGGCATCTCGGTTCTGACTACACCGAACAGCAACACAGAAAGATGCAACTGACGACGTGCTGTCATATTTAACAGGTTTGCAGCATTCAAATACGGAGTGTCATGGGATCTAGGAGGCACTCGGAAGCAAAAGTGTGCGCTTGCGTTTTGTACACGTTGTATTAACCTCTTAGATCTACCATACACAACATCACAATAGTTCAGTCGAGATATTATCAGTGATTCACAAAGGTAGACACGCAAATCCACGCTAAGGTAATCACGTATATTATACAATAATTTAAGTTGATAAAAACAGTTACTCGTTACATTGAGGATGTGCTCTTCGAAGCGAAGCTCAATATCCATCAATATTCCCAAGTTTCTGACTTTATCGACCCGTTCTACTGATTTACCCATAATCGCAACACTGTCGGAGGCAAGGGCTTCCTGTGTATTACGTATTTGCACTTTTGTTCCAAGTACCGTGTACTTGGACTTACTTGGATTCAATACAAGACAATTCCTTTCGACCACGCCGCTACACTATTGAGATCGGCGTTGATGTCATTTACTAAAGCAATGGCATCAGACGGCTTACCCGATATATACAGCTGCAAGTCGTCTGCATACAGATGGTAGCTACAACTTTTCAAACTAGTAATTATGTCTGCAGTGTATAGTATGAACAGTAGAGGCCCGAGAATAGAACCCTGAGGGACGCCTCTATTCACAGAGCGAAGAGAAAAATACACAGTGGCACCATTTACCGTACGCAGCGCGACTATTTGAGCCCGATCCGAAAGATAACTATCAAACCATTGAATTGTTTTGGTGTCAAAACCATAATACATCTTAGATAATAAGAGGTATGCTCAAACTATCAAAAGCCCTGGAGAAGTCCAATAGCGCCAGAAACGTGCTCTTCCCAACATCCTGTGCAGCCAAAATATTATCAACCACGTCTAGCAGTGCTGTTGCTGTGCCTCGACCTCTACGAAAAACTGGTAAAATATTGGCCCGCTCCAGACATCTCGAAAACTGTCTACGCATTACCTTTTCAATTATCTTTGACATGCAAGGAAGTATACTGATAAGACGAAGTTCAGTGAAGGTGGAAGGATTAGAATACTTTTGCAGAGGGATTACTTGTGCTGTTTTCCAGTCAGTCGGAAAAGTGTTGGTCTCGATGCTTTTATTAACCACAATCGTTAAAATCTCAAGTGTTGTCGGAACACACTTAATGGAGTCCCAGTCAATAGATGCAACGTCATTCTCAAATAATGGTATATCGATGCTAGTTAGAAGTCTAAAAGTCAAGAGACGTGGTGAGGGCTTGTTTTTCCTAACGTCCAGTTGAACAGTAATAAAAGCGTGTCGTCCAAGATCGGGTATATAGTGCACGTGGAGACTATGTATTTTCGCATTACTGCATATTAGGTCGATCGTGGTCTGACTACGGTCAGTGTAGTGTGTCGGCTCCTTAACTATTTGTCGTAGTGAAAATAAAGTCAGAAATTCAGTTAAACATTTGTAATACCTATCTGTCGTGTTCATAGAATCAGTGTTGAAATTACCTAAAATTATTAATCGGTCATAGCTTCCAAAAGACTAGACGAAGCCACATCTGTTCAACACGGGGTGAGGGAGGGTGAGGCACGGTGCTCGCAGAAATAGTTCGACTAACGTAAAATCCTACGCCGCCTCCGCGCGAGCGCAGCTCGGGTGGTCGCGTGACATGCCTCAGTCGATAGCCTGGCACCGCCGGGACACGATCTGTTTCACCCTCCCGTAACCAAGTTTCGTTTATATTATTAGAAATATTACGAATCACAATAAAACACCGACAATAGAATACACACTTAGTTTATTCGTAAGGCCTACATATTATGGTATGTATTAACAAGAAGAGATTTGCAGTGGCAAGGCGCTGCTTTTCCGGACGTTTGGCAAAGCCGAGCAGATGCCGTCTCGCCGGAGAGATGAAGGAGCGAAGAGTCTCCAGGACATTATTACGTTGTTCAAGGAGACCGACCCAGACGACGTGCCTGCATTCGTGGCGAAGGAGCTGCATAAGCTGCCCCCTGTCACGTTCGACCACGTCGACGTCACCAGGCTGCTGAAGGACATCACGTCCCTAAAAGCAAGCCTTGCTGAAGTTCAGTGTTAATTGGAGGCCTCAGACAACACCATCAGTGAGTTGCGTGCCCAAGTTGTATTACTTAGTAGTGCGGCTTCGGTAAGTAGGTCACCTGAGGCCTGCAACGTGAACACTTGTCGCGGGGCGCAAAATGCTTCTTTCAGCAGTTTTGAGTCGGCTCACATGCATGTGTCACCGAGTATTTTTTTGTCTTTTGATGTCTGATTACTCCACCAAGTCTGCGGGTATTGTGGAGTACATGCGAGTGAAGGCCAACGCAAACCTGAGGGTCGAGCGGTTGGAGTCGCGCCACAATGTGAATTTTAATTCATTTGTGGTGCGAGTACCAACTCAACACCTGTCGACCTTCATGAGAGAAGACTTTTGGCCGAAGGGTGTCATGTACCGGCGTTTCCGAGGACGGCTACCGGACACCCACGTTGCGTCACACGTCGAAGTACATACGTGTAAATAAATAGTGTTATATGTATATTATCATGTTATATTGTATTTATGATTAGTCCGTAAGGTATTTATTTAATATTTGTTATTGTTTTATTATATTATTGTTATATTATCTGTATGTTAGGTGTCTGTAAGGTATGTATCTATGGGTCCTAGTTGCCTGAAATAAATAAATAAATAAAAATAAAAATAAGCACCCCCAATTACCTCGAAAATGATACCCATATTGCTTTTACTTGAAAAATCGTGTCCGCCATCTTAGGTTTAGAAATAAGTGCTATATTCGTAATGAGCACCCCCAAATACCTCGAAAACGATACCCAACTTGCCATTATTTGAAAAGTCATGCCCGCCATCTTGGATTTAGAAACGAATGCCATATTCGTTACGAAAGCACCCCCAAATACTATATTCGACCACAGAGGCAATGATGATATTAGTCTTTTACTTGCTACATACAATACATATATATTTATTTCAATACTTTTATATATAGGAATGAAACTATTTTTCCGGATTTAAATCGCGTATATTTGTTTTTTCAAACAAACCGACGTTTCGGGCCCTTTACAGGTCCCATGGTCACGGTTGACTCGCGTATATTTGTTTGAAAAAACAAATATACGCGATTTAAATCCGGAAAAATAGTTTCATTCCTATGTATAACAATCGCGAAAACCTAAGAACTTTTATATACCCTATAAATTTATCATAATTGTCAGTTTTAATTGTTAATCAAAAATATTGTAAAAATTTAAAATTGATAAATTGTTAATTGTAGATATACGCGATTAACAATTGATTAATTGCTGTTATCGCAATTAACAATTAATCATTTGTTAAGTGATATTGTCGCAATTGACAATTAATTAATTGTCAATCTTTAATTGCCTGAACAATTAAATTTTGCCCAACACTGGTACTAAATAGTACAAATTAGGTACATTTTTTTCATACCAAATTTGTCAGGATCCGTTAAGGTACACCCGCCATTCCGACTCTTACCCCTACAGCACCCCTCCTAGTTTTCACGCACACAATAAATGAAAAGTCACTTCACTTCGTTTGTTGCGTATACTCCACCTGCCTATTGTTTTGTAATCTGAGACTCTCCTCTTTTGCGACGGGCTTAAGCAAGGACGAGCAGTGAATTGTAGAAATGGTAGACAGTATTCCTAATTATAATAGGTAAATGCACATGTACAATCAAATGTGAAGTAGAAAAGTGAGTACAAACAGCATGTATCATCACGGATTTTGGAATTTGGCAGTAAAAGTTTTTGAAATCGGTTGAATTATACTACACATTCTTACGCTTTTAAATGTTGAAAATTAAATACCCACCTATCACAGTTTTTTAAATAAATCCATAAACAAAACATGATAATAACCATTTTAGTAGCAATTAAATTGAGAGGACATAATGTATTTGTGTTTATAATAAGGCATGTTAATATTGTTTTCTCCAAACTGTCGATAATTTAATTCCTAAGTATTCTAATCAAAAATGTTGATTGTATTAAAAATAATAAAAATAATATTTTTAATACAATATTGCAATACAAATACATTAAATATTGTAAGAAAAATAGTATTAAAAATAGTTTATTATAATATGTTTATTTTTCTGCTTAGCCTATCAAAATACATGACATTCTCCCTGTCTTCAGAGAGGATTGTGAAATCGTTCACTGTCTGCTCTTGATCTTTCCAGCAACCTGTAATAACGAAAAGCATAATGACTACTAATAAGCAGATGAAAATAAATGGTAGACATGTATGTTAGTAATGAAAATTAATTTCAGATGTTCTAGACACAAAACTTTACTTCCCAAGACTTTATCAATAGTACCAAAAGCTAGAAACTCACTCCTTCAAAGACATATTGATATCACGAAAACATTTCAGCTTTTCCTCTTCAATATTGGTCAGATAATTTACTTTACTCATTTCCTTTTCCTTCAGTCTTAATTCTTCTTCTTTTAACTTCAATTCTATGGCCTTCAATCGCAGTTCTTCTCTCCTCTGCAATGCTTTTTCTTTTTGTAATGCTACTGTTGCTTTGACTTTATATTTCTCTATACTTATTAATTTCTTTTTCGCTTTTGTTACTGTAACAGTTTTTTAGTATCATATAGTGCCAATGATGATACATACATCAATAATAAATTGCGGATTGCTATAACTCCATAGCAAGTTTCCTCCCACCGGTAGATTTATAATGAGATGTTAAATTCTAAAATAAATAGATTATCTAATAACTAAACACCTCTAACAACTAAACACCAAAACAAAAAAAAACATTAG
Source organism: Hyposmocoma kahamanoa (assembly GCF_003589595.1). NCBI lineage: Eukaryota > Metazoa > Arthropoda > Insecta > Lepidoptera > Cosmopterigidae > Hyposmocoma > Hyposmocoma kahamanoa. The sequence goes on along the minus strand of NW_020653608.1, from coordinate 2,831,732 downwards.
TAGGATTTTACCTTTTCTAGTTTTTGTTGTTTCTGTATCTGATGACTGGTCTGACTCCAGAAGCTCATCCAAATGTTGAAATGGCTTGTCATCTAAAATGTGATATACATGTGGAATGCTTATGAAACTGCTCTCTCAAATGTAAATATTTCGCAATGGCTAATGACAACTTAGAAAGCACATTATACTCCCGTGGATAGTTCTAACAAGTATGTAATAAATAATTAGAGTTATAGGAGTCTTAAATGGGTATACCTATTTATTCAAACCAACCAACATTTAGAGCGCTTTACAGGTCCCATCGTCACGGGCTAAAGAGTATTGCCCCTCCCATGCCTGTACATTTTCGAAGTTGGTATATTCGTGAAACGAAATCTATCGAAATTCTTAATAGCGAAGGACGTAACATTCAGAAGCCTAAGGAAGCCCAATAAAGTCGTACTAAATACAATACCCAAAACAAAACGTTTTCTAAATAACTCGTATGTAATGTGTGGAAAAATTTTTAATCGTATACCAGATCGCATTAAGCCTCTACCATTGACTAATTTTAAAAAGGAATTGCGCATGTGGCTCTTTGATCATTTGTTTTACTCTATTGACGAATTCATGAATCACAAAGAATAATTAATTGATGCATACATTTTTCCCATCATTAAAAAAAATATATATATTATTATTATTAAATTATGACATACACGATTCTGACATATCAAATTAAATCAATTATCTTAAATTTACCAATTTGTTGCCTAATTATTGTTTTAAAATCGAATCTCAATCCACCAATGTATTATTTTATTATTGTATTTGCATGCTTTTATTTTAGAAGGCCGAATAGGTTTAAGTTCTGATTTAATTTTTACCATCAACATGTGTAATGTACCCTACCCTATTTGAAGCGAATAAATGAATTATTATTATTATTATTATTATTACTACTCGAAACGTTGCTTTGTTTGACAAACCAGATATACACAATTTAGATCTTTTTTTTAAATTTAGTTTTAAGAGGTCTGAAACGTTCGGGCGTTTATGTCAGTCTCGTAATGTATGTATACATATTATTATAAATAAGTATCCTATTTTATGTGTCGCTACTCCCACGTGAGGTATTGCTCCTCATCAGAAAGCAAGAGCTCACATAGGAGTATAGAGCTTCAGCACTCTTCGTCAACGGGTTGCTCAGCATTAAATTTAGCTCTCCCACCTGACAAATGTCCTTCAATTGATATTGGGCCCGACAGCCCGCATACCGATCACATTCCATTAAATGAAGCATGTCCTCCAATTTGTTACAGAATTGGCATTGAAGGGATTCTGCCCTTCTCATGAGATAGTAAAACTTATTTAATTTAATGCGACCAGAACGCAGTCTTCGAGCAATTATTAACAGTGACTTGGATAGGCTACTCTCCTCGAACCAGGGCTTTCTTGGAGGACGCAATTGGATAGTTTTGTACCATACACCCCTTGTCACAGATATCTCATCATAGCTCTTAGCCCATTGATCCATATTTAGGTCCCTTACAAATGGGATAAGTTCTGTGGCAAAGGGCATACCTGACGGTTCCAACGGCTCGGAAATAGCCTCTCTTGCTAGTCTGTCTGCTATCTCGTTTCCTAGAAGTCCGATATGTGATGGTATCCATTGAAGTATTATGTTAATATTATTGGACAATAGGTTAGTCATTAATTTTAATGCCTCATATGCTATCGGCATGCCTGTACCTCGAAAGACACATCGAACCAAGTGCTGAAGTGCACTTTTAGAATAACGATTTTGTTTGAATCCACAGTACTAACAAAGGATAAGATTCCACTATGGCAAGTAACTCCACACTCACTATGCATGCTTCATAACACAATTTAAGTTTTAATGATACATTTTGTTGCGGGTCGTAAAAGGCCGCGCCAACACCACTGATGTCCTTGGAACCATCAGTAAAAATCCTATAGTAGCCACTGTATTCAAGAGGTAAAAAACTATTTACACAATTATTTAAATACACCATGTTACATTGTCCCTTGGGAGTGATCAGGTTGGATATCCTGTCTTTTATGCAGTTATTTATATCTATGTACGACATCCAAATTTCCATATAAAGCCTTTCCAATTTGTTATTTTTGTTACAAGCTTCAGTTAAAGCTGGTTTTGCCTTATTATTCCAGTAACTATTTATGTTACATTCTGCGGGAAGATCTTGAATACTTTGTACAATTACTTTATTAGTGAGAAATACTGTGGATAACCAATTTATGTGTCAACCAGTATCTACGCACAGCCAAAGGTGGTATGGCCAACTCATATTCCATTACATGTATCGGTGTAGTTCTAATGAAACCCCCACGGATATGTAAGGCTTTATTTTGTAAGAGGTTTAGTTTTCGTAAGTGACAGCTCGCTGAGTTAGCGTACAGAAAACTTCCACAATCGATTCGGCTTCTTAGAAGAGAAATGTATAGCCTTCTCTTAAACTTAAGGTGAACGCCACAAGAGCTACCTACGAGTACTTTTAAAATATTAAGATGTTTATAAATCTTTTGACACAACTCATTTATGTGAGAGTTCCAAAGGAGCTTGAAGTCTAGCCATAAGCCCAGATATTTAATTTTTTTTATGGTTATTTATTACTACACCAGTTATGTCTAATTCTAAATTGAATTCTTTTCTGGATCTATTAAATAAACAGGCCTTAATTTTACTCCTCTGATATACATATGTAGTCCAATGTCAGTCCAGTCAATATTAGTCCAGTATAAATATTCCATTAGTCCAGAAGTTCCATATATATCGACAGATTTTTTCCCCCCACTCCAATACCCTTCAGGCTTTCTACCAGAAAAGAGATACTAACATTGTTATAAGCGTTAGACACGTGTAAAAAGTAAGCCAGAGTTGGGACCCCTTGCGAGAAACCCAAAGTTATATCTAAAACAATTGTTGAAAGACAATCCAGACTAGAACAAGCTCTCCTAAAACCAACTGAGGGAGGAGATAATAAGTCTCGACTCTCCACGTGCCACTCAATTCTTTTCATAAGGATGAAATGAAAGAGTTTGCATGAGCAAGACATCAGAGAGATAAGGCGTAACGATGATAGCGAGTTGGGGTCACGACCCGGCTTCACAATTCAGATCTGAAAAAATTTTTTCATGTCCTATGTGTAAGAATCGCGAAAACCAAATATAGGTAAATAATTAAAGTTACTCACTAAAAATATTTTCAATATTAACATCATTGCTGTCTTTGGGTTCCACATAGTAAGGTCCATTGTATTCCTCTCCTGATATTTCGTCCAGAAACTCTACATGCATATCTTCACTGTTTGTGTCTGGTGCCTCAGTTTTGTTAACAACCTGTAAGTTCTTTGCAAATTTTCGGTTTTTTAACAACACAGACCACTCACATAGTGTTTATTTGCAAAAAGTTAAAGATTCAAGTACTTATGTATATCACATTTTCTTTATAAGTTGGTGATGGAGTAGAGTAGTCCAGGGGGCCTACCATAACCTGTCAAAAAAAACAATCTTATTTCAATGTAAGCTTATTATAATATTAATAAGCTTAATTTATATGGTACGAATATGAGTAATATTATAATATTACTTATTCGTACCATGGCAAAACTATCAACCAAGTAATGTGTTATTGCTGAAGTGACTGAAAGAAAAATAAGAAAAATAACACAGCCGGTGTAATGTAACATTCGGTTGATTTTCGCTTTTTCTACTGCTGCACCCCGTAATGCTGCAGCGACGCATTTTTATCAATACTTAATTGTTCTCATATTCTTGTCCATTTCATTACAATTCATGCGAATAATTCACTAAAACATTTGGCCAAACATTGGTTTTGATATTTGATGTACTTACCTTTGACAACCGGAAACGGTTACCAAAGGGTACTACAAAAATGGCAAAATGAGGACAGTTGGCATTTAAGATGACGTTACATATTTTCGAATCCCGTGTTTGACATAAATTAATGTAGTGCTATGTCTTTTGGCTTATGACGGCACGCAGTAGTTAAACAAAGACAAAAAGGTTTATGGTTTCAACGTCTAAATGCATCTTAGACATATAACGTCTAATTTATATATGTCAATATAACATATCCTTTGGTGTCCATAGTCTAAGGAAATAACGCTATATTAAATGTATAATGCCGTCCCTTTCTTTTTTGATGTTCCGAATTGTCCTATCATAGTATAATGTTAACGTACTTAATATTATTTACATTCAGATAATTTTCACTACTAAAAAAGGAAAAGTATGTAATAATGAAATCTACTAAAATTACATTGTTTTCAATAATTTTTCTGCATTTTCATGAAGAAAAATAAATAAAACAAGCAGTCTTGATTGCCATGTTGTGAATTCGGAATTACAGTTGTGTCAACTGCTAGTGTCACCAAAGAGCATATAGATGTCACTGTCATAATTTTACAAAATAAATATCGCATATTTTTATTTACTGAGAAATTATTTCCTATATACTATTAAATAAAAAATAAACAAAATATTAAAGAGATATTTTCAACTTACTTTTTAATCATAACAAATCAATATTTAGACAATAAATTCGAAAATAATTTTCTTTCCATTGCATCTGTATAACTATTTTAAGATTGCTAAATTTGACATAAGAACAATATTACTTTAAGGTGATAGTTGTGTCATAGTACGAACTGAGTGATGAATAGTCATAAAGCTTCCAATAAAACCATAGTTTCAACATTAAAATAAGCTTACTTTAAATGTGTTATGGTACGAAAAGTCAATGTAAGATTAAAGTAATATTATTCTAAGAGGTTGTGGTAGACCCCCTGGGGCCCTGGTGTGAATACTTTTTTATTGTTTATTAAGATTGCTTACCAATTGCTCTCCATTTTTTGAAGCCTCTGTAGATTCTTCTAAAGGATACCCAACCAATCTAAGTAGTCTTAGCTCAATATTAGACAGTGGAGTAGTTATATACCTTTCTAGGTTATTGTAGGACTTTTTTCTAAGTAAAATATTTGCTTTTTTTGTCACTTTGCTTTTCCAATCAGCCCAGACCTGTAATTCGAACAATATTTCCTTATAAATTTACTTACTACTAGAATTAGAATTCAGGTACTTCAGAATGTTCACCATTAATAATAAATCTCACTTTACACCATTGCCAAGTGTTCTTATGCACCCCGTTCTCAACACGATTAAGTTTATTTGCCACATGTTTCCAAAATGCTTGCTTTGTTGTGTTGCTGTAATCCACTTTACCGTTAACTAGAACTCCGTCTTGGCTTAAGATGTCTAATAGTTTCTTCATTTGAACTGGGTATGCTCTACTCATTTCTTCTTCAAGATTCAGTTTTCTTATGTTCGCAAGATGATAAATAAACTATCAAACAGAAGTAATAATCGAATCAAACATTCTCTATTAAATAATTTTTGTAGAAACTGCAAAGTGCAAACAAATAATTCAGTTTCTCTAAACCAATCATTTATTTCGAAAAGGAATCGCAAACTAATGTGCCTTCGTATTTTGCTTAATTATTTTTTTATTGGTTTTCTTTCACAGCTCTTGGCGTCAGAGTTGCCAGAATTTTGTGAAGTTAATTTGCCAATTTATGTATGTTAAGTAGCCGATATTCGCTCAAGCCATAAAATCCCTAAAAATCAAGAAAAACAATTTTACAATTCTGCTTGCTCGGATATTGGGGAATTGGGAAAATAAGAAAGTTCATATTCCCCAATGTTCCGGCAGCAATTCCCTACACGTCGAAATAATCAAACTCCCAAATGAGTTATTTTACAACTCCATCACCACAAAATCCCTAATAAAATTTGTAATTCCCCAGACATTTTATTAAGTAGCCTAAAATCGCCCTTTTTATTTCAAATGTCGCCGAGTCGCCCACCACTTTTTTAATCGCCGCGCGACCCCTCAAAGTAGCCTGAATGGCGAAAAATCGCATAATCTGGCAACAGCGATTGGCGGTACCATGTACTCTTGGGCTTGGTGGTACCCCCAAAGAATACGTTTACCCTAGAGTGGAAAGAATGATAAGTAGGTAAAAAATAACAAACCCATCAAACATAATTTTACGACTATGATGGAAAAATTTAAGTACATACACTAGCGCCCCAGTAGGTGAGCAATTAAACTAATATGGCACCAAATTTGAATTTGCACTGCAGTATATCCACTTGGATATATCGTTGGTATTTTGTAGAAAGGCCGAAAGTGACATTTCGTCGATTTTAGGCGAGCATGTTTTATATTACAATGGTAATATAAAACATGCTTGCCTAAACTGTATTAAAGCATTTACGTCCTGTTTTAATACTCAATATTAAAACTGAAAACCCAAATTGAATTTTAAAACAGGACGTAAATATTTTAAAACAATCATTACTATATTATATTTCAAATAGGAGAAGGAAAGACATTGTGGTACAAGTACCTAAAGTAAACACAACTAATATTAGCTTACAAGTAAATAAAATTTGCAAACAGACAATTCAGCAAACAATCGGTCCATTGTACAATTTAATTAATAAGGAGTTAGAAATATCCACCAAAAGTTATAGAGAATGCAAATAAGTTATATAAAAATGGCTACAGTCGAAATCGCATGAAGGAACCGAAGATCTATTAGAACACTTGCTTTAAAAACCCTACTTTCCTAATCTATGGCAACAGGTTAACACACACGCACGCACGCACACATACACGCACGCACGCAAGCACGCACGCAATTTAAACATGCTCTCTTGAAAAATAGACGAAATGTCTCTTTCGCCATTTCTACAAAACACCGACAATATTATACGTTTTTATACCTGACCAAAGCAGAAAAATTTTATTTGAAAGGCTTTTCTTCACCGCTTCGTTTAAAAATTTTCTGTTCGCAAGTATACAAAATCTTTTCGCACAAATGAAAAAAACAGATTCGGCAAGGTCATCGATATTTTCAATTAGGTGGATAGGGCAAGCTTGTAAAAAGTTAAAGTTAACTTTCGTTTTTAAAATGGGTGCGGTTCGTAATATATAACAACAAATGACATATTTTTAGACTAGATAACGCTTAACGGATATAATTAATTTATGGTATACAGACATTCGACATATTCTTGCATGATATAAAGGTCACTGCGTATAATAGACGATTGATATAACTTTCAATCTAATATACCGATAGCATAATGTTCATTTTATATAAACACTTCAGATATAACATTCACTGAGTATAATGTTATTATTAATATAATTCCATTGGTGTTTAGGTGCATTGGTGAATGAATCGAATTTGTTTGCATTTGCTAGTTAGTGCGATCTCCTCGTGTAGGTTTAGGTTAGATACTAACCTAAACCCACACGAGGACATATAACAAAGCTGTAGGAGCCGAGCGAGCACAGCGAGCGTGTCGCGACAGCGGCCGGAGAGTGCCAGAACCGAATTTGTTTGCATTTGCTAGCTGGTTCGACCTCCTGTGGGTTTAGGTTAGGTTAGATTAGTGTAATTAAATGTTCTGCGTAAAGTTTTAATAAATATACTTTAAAACACAAAAAGAACTTAAAGATATAAAAAGCAATTGTATTTTGCGACTGTACATTTAATGAAATAAAAAAATTCTTATCAACATAATATAGGCCGGTTCAACTATTCGTAAAACGAAATATTGTGTTATAAGTATTATTTAATACGTTATACTGGTAGTATTTGTACCACTTGTTCATTATGTCACCTAATCATTGTATCTAGTGCTTGTTATTCTAAAGGTTTATTATACACATTGAAATTATGCCTTTTATTGTTATAGCTTTTGTTGATTACGTACAGGGAGTGATTATACCCTTTATAATTATATCAAATGTTGTTATACAAAGTGAAAATAGATTATTTGTTGTTATATCTTTCATTACACACCCTTTTAAAATATTCATTAAATGAAGTTTTGAATGTTCATCATTCAGCCATACGACGCCCACTGCGGGGCATAGGCCTCCCCAAACGATCTCCACGATGATCGGTCCTGCGCTGCCCGCATGCGTCGGCTTCCCGCGACCTCCACCAGATCGTTGGTCCACCTGGTGGGGGGCCTACCCACTGAGCGTCGTCCGGTGCGCGGTCACCATTGAAGAACCTTTCCGCCCCAACGGCCATCGGTTCTCCTAGCTATGTGCCCCGCCCACTGCCACTTCAGCTGAGCAATTCTTCGAGCTATGTCGGTTACCTTAGTTCTCCTACGGATTTCCGCATTTCTGATTCTATCACGTAGGGAAATACCGAGCATCGCTCTCTCCATTGCCCGCTGAGTGACCTTGACCCTTCTTATGAGGCCCATAGTGAGGGACCACGTTTCTGATCCATATGTAATCACTGGCAACATGCACTGGTCAAAGGCTTTCGTCTTGAGACATTGAGGTAATTTGGACGCAAAGATTTTTTGTAGTTTCCCGAACGCTGCCCATCCGAGCTGGATTCGACGAGAGATCTCTTGCTCTAAGTTGGACTTACCTCACTGGACTGTCTGCCCCAGGTATACGTAATGGTCAACAACTTCGAGTGTAATGCTCCCAATTTTAACTGGAGCGGGTACAACATGAACATTCGACATGATCTTCGTCTTGTCCATGTTCATCTTAAGACCCACTCTTTGGGAAACGAAACACTACTGAGATCTTCGAGCATTGTGTTCAGGTCTCCCAAGGTCTCAGCCATAAGAACTATATCATCGGCAAAAATATTCGAATTGATTATGAAAAACCGTATATATTCTTTTTTTGAAAAATTTAAAATTTTGCATGAAAACCAAAACGGATTTAGAAAGAATCATTCGACTTCTTTAGCTATTTATAAATATGTAAAAAATATATTACAGGAAATTGCCAACAAAAAATTTGCTGTCGGTCTCCTACTCGATATGAGTAAAGCCTATGAAAGAGTATGTTTTGAGACTTTACTACATAAATTATATCAGGCAGGAATTAGGGGAGTAGCCCACAATTGGTTCAGTTCATACCTGAATAGCCGCTTCCAATGTGTAGAAATAGAAAACACCGATTTCGAGACTGGAAAAATCACACAAATTAGATCTGATAGAGTTGCTGTAACTGGCTCTATTCCACAGGGTAGCGTTTTGGGATGCATTCTGTTCCTTATCTACATAAATAATCTTCCAAATATTCTAGACGACTCTTGTGTTCTTTTTGCTGATGACATCTCCGTCTTAATCCCATGCTTTAATAGTACAGATTTAGAAACAAAATTAAATTTAAATCTGGATGAAATTGTAAACTGGCTAAATTTGCATAATTTGGAACTTAACCTAAATAAAACAAAAATTATCCAATTTAGACCACATCAAAAAACTGCACTGCGAATATCATATAAGTACAATAATGTTGAGCTAGAAACAGTAAACTCGGCTTCACTACCGGGAATTAATTTGGATACAAATTTAAATTGGAAACAAATACAAAAAGTAGTTAACAAATTAAACTCATTTATTTATGGACATCTGCATCTCAAACGTGTAACGGACTCTAAGAGTGCCCTTACTTCTTACTATGCATTTGCATACTCGGTATTGTCGTATGGTATCATTTTGTGGGGGAATTCTTGTGGGATAAATGAAGTATTCATACTACAAAAGAAGTGTGTAAGAATAATAACCAACATTAAACAAATGGAATCTTGTCGCCCCTATTTTGTTAAAAATCAAATTCTTACACTTACTTCCATCTACATTCTGGAATCGTGTAAATTCATTAGAAAGCATCCCCAATTCTATTCACCTCTAGAGAATAATAAAAGAAATGACCGTAACATGAACAAACTTAAAATCCCCTTCCCCAAAATGAAAATAGTTGGTCTGTCTGGCCCACACACTATGTTAATAAAAATTTATAATCATATCCCTAATAGTATTAAAAATCTCCAAAAATTTACAGAGTTTTGCAAAGTATTAAAAATATTCCTTATTCGTAAATAATTTAAAAGAATTTTTTGACGATTTGCTACAATGACTTTACATTTAAAATAATTAATTAAAGATTCTAATTACCTATAATGTTTAATTGACATTTGTTATTTAATACAATTAGAAAAATGTATATCTTTTGACGAATTGATAAAATGATTATTTAGTTCTAACATTTGATTGATAACTCATAACGTTAATAAATTGTATTGTATATACAATTAAATTGCTGTATTAATAATGTCAATGTGAGACTGTCTTCCACAGTTGCTGTGCCCTTGCAGGGCGTCACATATTAACTGCCCTATATTGTAAGTACTATCTGTAAGCTTCATGTGTGATATGCAATAAATAAATAAATAAATAAACAAATCGAAGGTGTGTTAAGTACTCGCCATTGATGTTGATGCCAAGTCCTTTGCAGTCCAGAAGCTTGAAAATATCTTTTGAATGTTCACTTGGACTATATTCTTGTAGGTAATTGTGGATAAGCTCTGCACAGTTTTGGATACAAGCTGTAAATTTAATACCAACGCACTGAAGGCTATGCTTGCTATCTGAATATTCTTTTCCCCTGCAACCATAGCCTTCTTACAATTATCACTCTCTATTAATTCTTTTATAAATATATCCGCATACTTCTTCCACAAAATTGTCATATAGAGTCCAAATGATATCTTGCCCCGAAATATCAAAATGTTTATTACATTGAAATATGTTCTATGTAGAAAAAAATATTTAAAATTTTCACAATTTTAAATCATTTACAATTTTTTTGTTTATTTGTGTTTCTTAAATTGGACATTATTGCCGTTTTGAAGCCAGCTATAAACTGAGCGACTGTTGGATTTTTATTAAAGCCACAATTTGATCGAATACACCCAAACAAATTTTGCTATCGGACCTTGGTTTAATCTTCTAGTGGCTATACTTCTAATTTTATATTTTTAATTGATTATATCTCACAGCCGCTCATATCTATTTAAAACTTTGATCCACCCTGTTGTGAGCGTGGCGTTCTATGAGCACCTCATACCAAATTAAATCATTTATTTACCACACACAATAATACGAAACTGAACATAATTATAACAATACTAGCGGAACAACAACAGTGCGTGGAACAGGCTCAGTTTAATCCTTGTAGCTGTGTTTTTTTTTATAACATCAAGTGACGAGACAAACAAGTCGTGCGCCAGAAGGTAAGCTGCCACTCAGAACTGTAAATTGAAGATCTGAGGGGCACTTCCACAGCGCCCGTCACCCTGAGACATACGTTGACAAGGCCCATGTGCCTGTAATTTCACCAGCACCCTTACCCTTCAAAACCGACAGTAATGCTGACATTACTGCTTGGCGGCAGAAATAGATAAGGTGGCAGTGCTACCCCGGACGAACTCTTTCACAAGGAGCTCTACTGCTACTAACTACTACTACTGTGTGCGTGCTACGCGGTACTGATTTCCAGCCTGGCCTTGTTGACACATTGTTTTTATAAGATAACCAGTTCAATAACACCACCGTCACTCTAAACAACGAAGTTAAAATGATTCCAATAACATTTAACAAATTAATTTATAAAATTATATAACTATGACTACGTACAACTAATTTACATGTAATGAACAATAACAATATTATTTAAAAAATTGAAACTAGACAATATTCTCAATTTCACTTACGCTCGCTCCCTGTCCGTTCTGTCTCTAATAAGCATTGACTTTTTATTTGTAAGTCAATGCTAATAAGATTAAAATTAAAATGACATTTTTCCCGTTTTACTCATACGATGTTGTCACGTTACTAGAAGGAGTTACATTTTTGTCGCCCTAATAATTTTTCTTTTCGTGTGCGTCTTAACTAAGCGTTGTTGGGAACTGCTATGACGGGGCGTGGTGGTGGTAAGTCCAATATTTCATTTTCTGTGGTAAATAAATAACTGTCGTCCACCTTAGAGGATAGAAAAAAATAAATAACTAAAATGCGGTTAATTGACAAATGGTCAAATATCCGTTTTAAATAGCACAAAATTCTCTTCTAAAGACAGTTAAAATTATCGAGTTCTTAGGTTTTCGCGATTGTTACACATAGGAAATGAAACTATTTTTCCGGATTTAAATCGCGTATATTTGTTTTTTCAAACAAGCCGACGTTTCGGGCCCTTTACAGGTCCCATGGTCACGGTTGACAGTTAAAATTGGTAACGTGTTCGACTTATTGGAATTTACCCTAGCGATGCATAGCTGAAATATCATTAAACAATTTCAATATTCTAAAACTGGGTTATGGTTTTTTATGATATCTCATATCTCAAAAAAATATTTTGTCACCTAACCGCGTTTTATTTAGCGGACGGCAGATATAAATGGTGAACAGCGTTGCCAATGGCAATTGTTCAAAATCCCCAAAAATCACGGTTAAAATCCCCAAATTTGGGGAGATCAAAGTTCATATTCCCCACAAATTCCCCACATTTCGAGTTTTCATTACTTACTGGAAATACACCGCTTAAAAATATCTATTACGTTTGCTGTAAATGTAAACAGAATGTAAAATGTAAAACTAATTATAAAATTAGATGACCTTAAATCGTTTATTTATTTTAATTAGATTCAACATTAATCAGTCTATGGAAAAAAAAACTTTTCTTTGCCTTATAAAATTAAGTAAATTGATTATTTGTTGTGCATTTGGTGACACTATGTTAATGTTAGAAGTAATCAATGAGTTTCAACCTATATTTAAAGTTGACGTCTGGTACCTTGTGGTGTGGAAGTACCAACTGCTCTTAAATACGACCCTAATGGCAAGCACTTGAGTATGATTTCTAGTGCTTGAGTTCTAGAATACGATCCTTAGGGTCGTATTCTAGAACTCTACTCAATGCTCAAGTCAGGATTGC
>NW_020653608.1:2674738-2818845 GCF_003589595.1 Hyposmocoma kahamanoa | reverse complement strand
TAGGGTCGTATTCTAGAACTCTACTCAATGCTCAAGTCAGGATTGCACTGGAAACACAAGCACTGGAAATACGACCCTAATGGCAAGGACTTGAGTATGATTTTCAGTGTTCACTGCAATACTCAATTCCCGACTTGAGCATTGAGTAGAGTTCTGGAATACGACCCTTAGAGTCGTATTTCAGAACTCTAATCAATTCTGAAAGTGTTCTGGAGTTCTGGACTACGACCCTGAATACTTAGAATAATAACGCATAGAAACCTAGTCTGCACACGCTAAGTGAGGCAATATCAAGCGCCCCCAATGGGCCTACACGAGCGGGCAGGCCGTCAGTGCTCAAGGTCAACTTGCACCGCGAACAGCTCAAGAATTTTAGCTAAAAATGACGAAATGTGCGGTAAATTAGTATAAAAATACGTCAGACAAACATAAAATAGATACTAACATCACATTCCACAAGGTAGTAACGCGTTTCAACTTGTATTTTTATATAAATATTCACTAAAACCACAGACTAAAACCGAAAATTAACCTACTACTAAAACTAGCCTATATGAATTTGATTTTTGCCTCACTTGTGACAGTTCGTTTGATATGAAACTATCATTCTATGCGTTATTATTCTAAGCCTGAATAGAGTTCTGGAATACAACCCTAAATGTCAGGTTCGTCTCTTTGTTCGACGTAGATAGATTGCAATTGTAAGGTCGGTCTTTTGACTGAGATTTGAACCGAATCTTCACTACGGGGACGTTAGTAACACATCTGCTTTTTTTAAGGTTTTTACTTAGAGGATGGATAGTCTAAGGGTTTTTATGATCTTTTTTTTTTTAAGTACAGTTTGCCATACAGCCTATTCTTCATTTTCTTTTCTTCATTGCTGAAGACTTGACGTATGCCTATTTTTATTTATAAAGAAAAATTCACCAAGACTTGGCTGTATGGTGTCAAACCTTTGCCTTTTCCTTTACAGAAAGAATGGAAAAATTAAAATGACAACAAAACAAAATAAAAATATTGTTTGCGATAGCTGACCGACGGCGACGTCACAAGCAAAAATTGATTTGAAATTCACTATTTAACGAGACACTGCTATGTTTTAACGCATCCAATCGCTCTTTAATTCGTGAAATATCGTTTAATTACTATTTTAACAATGTTACATACCAAGATACACATAGCCATAAGTGCAATCGGTGCATTACTGGGACTGTCCGCCTTCGTGTGTTTTTGTATTGTTTTCGCTAACATCGAGGCTGGAATGTGGGCGCTCATGTCCGGTAAGCTCTTCTCACCTTCTCCGCCTGACTGGAAAGATATCACAAAATTATTATTGTATACAAGTGCAGTTACTTCTCTATACAGTTAGTTTTAGTACCTGCTTTAGTACTAGCCAGGCAAAAGTTCTACGCTCACTCAGTAATCGAACACCGATTGTTATATTTTACTTGATTTTATTATCGTAGACAAAATTAGTCGTTCGGTTAAGAATACACATTTTTACTTATAATACTATAATGTAGAGCTATTTTCAAAGATACCTATTTTAGAGTGCTATCAGTTATATAAACAAATAATAAAAATGCATTATGTATTTTATTTTTGTAGCAATAATAATGCATTAAGCATTATTTTTGTAGATTGTAAGGTGTATATATACCTCGTGGTATTTATGCATATAAATGCATTAATACTACAAGGTTGCTAAAAAATGGGACATTTTTCTTTTTTTAGGCATCCATGCTACACTGGCATTAATGCTACACTGCCATTATTTAAAGGAGTCTCTACATGTCAACTTCTCTCGTAAGGCATTACAGTACATTGGAGACTTTGGTATAGTTGGATTTGCATCTGGGACTGCTTTGACTCTGTTTTATTTGTTCTTGGAAATCTATTACAGAGCTGGTGAGTACTGGTGGCTCAATAATTTTTCTAAAAGAAATATCTTCCAAAACCATTTCTTTGAAGTAAGTAATTTTCAATAGAGTCACAGGTATATAGGTATTACAATTACCCTGATATAGCCCACTGCTGGGTAAAGATCTCCCTCTGATTTCCACACATCCCAATCCTTAGGTAACTGGATCCAAGTGCTTACGCCTACAATAACAAAGATATTTTATTATCTTTGTTATTGTAGGCGTAAGCACTTGGGTACCACTATTATTTTCGCAAACACAACCCAGCACAAACAGATTTTAAACATTCTTAACACAGTAAAGAGACAAAAAACACTATTACTTACTAAACAGGGTTATAGTAGGTAGTAACAATGAACTATTAGAAATTTATTCTCAACAGTAACCAATATGAACTAGCTCTTGCGTCATGCGCGGGCTTAATAATTCGTCGGTTTTTTAGTTCAGTATGAACTAGGAACGGTCTCAGTCAGTGGGAACAGTGTGAGCAGAGCACATAATGATCTTTCACAGCTTTTAGAACAAATTTAAGTGAGACGCATGACTGAATGTTGCCAGCTCGGTTTAAGTTTCTAATACATACATTATGTATACGTATTGCACTGTTGATACAATAGTGTATTAACTCAAAAAGTGTATTTTTTTCAGAATCTATGAAAAACCATTCCTGTTAAAGATTATTAAAATGTATGTATAGGTTAAAGTTTATTGGTGACATTTCCTGCTTGTCAAATATATTGGGTATGGAAAAAATTACTTCATATCTATCAGTAAGGGTCATTTTATCCAGAACTAGCTCACAAAAAGTTTGTATCATTTTGAGTCAAGTAGATCAGATATCTTATAATTGTTATTACAGTTTTATTGACGTGTACGGAATCAAATATTACGTTCAGCAATAGTAAAATCTTGGATTTGACATATTTTGAGATACAACATTATTGTAATAGCAGTGCGATATATTATGTAAGCTTGTAAAAAAATAAGTAATCATATTTTTTGGTAGGTATGTATTTTATCTGTATATATGTTAATTAAATGTCAACCAAAGTGCATATGAAATCTTTGTAAATGTTACAAATACAAAAATTCTTTATTACCACAATGACACTTTTTGGACACAAATAACATGTTAGAAAGAAAGAAAGAAAGAAAGATAATAAATTTATTCAGTGCAAACACGTTACAAGTACAATATGATTTTATGCTTAACGTGTATTGCACTGAAAAGGGTACAACTCAGCAAATACTGCGGCGGAGCCACAGCCCTGGTTTTCCGTGGACCCTTTTCGAAGTGGCCGATTTAAAAATAAAAATTACAAATAAAATTAAAAAGAAAATAATTTTTGTTTTTTTTTTTTGTGTTAACCATTTTACCTAAAATATACTTTATTCCATTATTGTTTTGTAATAAAAGGAAAATTTAGTTAGAATGACAGTCTTAAACCTGTAAAGTGTGAAGGAAAATTAAATAACTTAGTACTGATTCCATACAAATTGTATTTTTAAATATTTAGTACTATTGACCTCATAATACAAAAGTCCGTAGTAGTTCATGTGAATAAAAGAACTAGTTTGGAGCTTTCAAGACAAGATGAACCAACAAATTAGATGAACTAAATGAACTAGAAAACTGAGCTAGACCATTTGATTGATTAAACTAGATAGGATCATTTCCTTTAAAGACCGATCAGGCTCAAGTCTAGTACAAATAACTTTAATTGGTAGACTTGTGCTTGCACCTTGGTCTTTTAAGAGAGTGATTCTATTATGTTCAATTGGTCAAAGGAACTACTTTTACCTTAGTTCCTTGGCTTTGGTTTGTAGTAATCAGAAAAGAATCATAATCTAAAAAACATAAAAATACATGGTTTCCTTCTTGCTATATATTTTTTTGTGATTTTTGTATAACTTTCTTTTCATATTAATTATAATTATTATTTTCCTTGGTCAAATTTTACGTATGCATAACGTATATAAAAATTTCGAATATAACAGCGTTATTGAGTATATGTGTTTAAGTCTTAAATGAACTAGTAGTATTCAATCATGCTTCTCACTTCAACTTTACTAAATGCTGTAAAAGATCACTAATTGGCCCCTTCGCATCACATCTATGGGTGAACTACTCTGATTGTACAAAAGGAAGTAATTCCTTTTGATGAGTTTTGGGATCCATTATTAACAGTTCCTAGTTCATATAACCATTTAAGCCTACTGATTAACATCCTTTGATGTAGCAATACATTTAGCTAACCACGGCCAAGTTTGCTCATTGAAAATTTTAAGTGTTCTAGAGCTTTTTTGGGATTATATTAACTATTATTAACTTTAAATATTGTATTTTTATTTAAATGTTTACATCAACATAAATTTGTTACTGTCCAAATTATCGTACACTTGCTGTGTTCATACAAATAATGTTTTCTATTGTTATAAATTTATTGTGATTTACATACTTTCATTAAAGTTATAAAGTTAGGTAGAATAGACAAGGTTATATAATGAATACTCAAATTGTATATTTCTATAATAATAAATTATATCTGACTCCCTTGTCATGAAACAGCTGTACAATAATTACAAGTGTAATGGTTCAAAGGGAAGTGCTGATTTATTGTAATTAATTAACATGATAAATAATGTAACATTTTAAAAATATTTCTGGGACCATCTACACACGTTTCGGAAACGTGTGCTTACAAGTTAACATGATAATTCCATAATTGTAACTTTTTCATTGAAAAAAAAAACTGACCTCAAAAGTTTGCTTATCGGCTTGTTTTCCATTTCCATGGGATCCCCTCATCAGATTCTGACTTCTTGATGACAATGGGACTGTTACATTTTGTATTTCTATTCTTTTGTACATTTTGTATTTTCTTTTCTGGTTATCATGATGACGGTGACTTGTTGATTATAAATGTATTGTGTCAAGTGAACAGTCGACTTTTATTTGCGGAAAATATTTAGTAATTTGTGAGAGCCGAAACGACGGATAAATTGATGGAGAAATTGGTGAATACAAGGACATGCCTATAAAATTTGAGGACTTCCTTCGATTTTCATGGGATCCCCTCATCAGATGCTGACTTGACGACAATGGGACCACCACGAGAGTACACCCTTTCAAACAAAACATAATTTTCAAAATCGAACCAGAATTGACATAAGATATATCTGTAAACGTACTTAAAACATACATACAGTCGAACGTATAACATCCTTTTTCTTGAAGTCGGTTAAAAATAACCTTTACTGTTATGTCTTCACCACATTATCAGTTTACTTAGTTGCAAAACTATACGACTAAAAACACTAGTTGTAGGTGATTTATGTTTATTTTTGTTATTGTACTTGGTATCAAATCGATATTAATAATAATTAGTTATTAAAGCAAGTAACTGGTAAGTGGACATTAGGACATTAACTATTAGTCATAGTCTGTGTGTACACCGAATATAATTTCATATTATATTATTAAAATAAATTAATTATATTCGGTTGTTAAAATAATAATTATGTATACTCGATATCATTTCATTCTGATGTTCGAGTCAACAATATGAATAACGTTTTTTATTATTTTTTTATTTATTTAACACACATATCAATGACATTACTAAAGCATACAGTATTGTAAAAACCATAGCTGGTTTGACTCAAATAGTGATCGTCCTTTCTCAGAAGCAAAAGATATTTATTTGTTGCTTCCACATTTTTACTTTATTATATCGTCCCGGCGATATCAATTAATTGTTTGTTTACATCAATAATCTAAATCGTATATTTTCTTCCAGATGTCATGCCGATAGGAACAAGCATCGTGATTCGTCTGATCTGGGCGTTCATGATGATGAAATGGGGCCTACTCCTGTACTTGACCACTAGGCGGTACCTCCGCACCTACAACGACGATCAGCTCTTCTCTGAAAACCCTAACATCGAGGAAACATAATTTAGTTCAATAGTTTTGTTGTTAGATGATTTTGCCCCAAATAGGTGAGTGTGTTTCTTTATTAGTTTTCATTAATAATTGGTGTCGATTTGGCAGATATTGATTAGGAACATAATACTATAGAGCTTCCAGAAGTATGGTCCTCGTTTCGTACTGAACCTTTACGAGCACTATGATTATGACATCAGTGGGAGCTACTAACCAATATGGAGTTGTAGGAAATCGATCAATATTTTTTGTAACAAACAGACAATCGGAGTTGCCAGACGCGTACAACCGAATTCAAACTTTTTTAAATAAGTTTGAATCAACGCCCAAGGTCCATATAGCCCTTAGATTCAGACCAGAAATTTCATTTAAAGTTACAGTAGCATATTTTTTTGGAATTTCTGTCATTATAACAATTATTGAAAGTGTAAACGAGGCTTAAAATAAAATGTCAAAATGTACATGAGTCGTACTGCCTTCATAACATGAATTTGCAGTCCATAATTTTTATTACCTACATATTAAAAAAACACTTTGTTTCTCCAACTTATCTCAACCTTTTATTAATGAATGTAATACTTGTTTCATTACGTGTTTTTAAAATGGACATGATCTTTTTTGTTCTCTATAATAAAATTCGGTTTTTTTTTTCATAAAAAATATTTTATACATCATACATGTATAACACTGCGCTATGTATATGCTGCGCACTGCGCTACTATTCCACGCAATAAGCATAGAACTTGATAGAAATAACATAAACATTTTAAAAACGCGTACTTAAATTCATTTGGCCTTTTTTTTATTGTTTGGCAACCCCGCAATAGATAGACATTTCGTTTCGCGTACCTACGGTTGGTTGCACGTATGACGAGAGTAACGATCGTAGCCGCAGCGTGCAAGCCATCCTGCATCCTGGAAGGCGTCCTGCGAGACAGGATAGAGTGTGAGCAGTCTCCTGCTTGTGCGGCAGACTGCCGTGCAGGGTAATGAATGCCCTCCCTGACGCTGACACTGCACAAGATTTGATCCCCAATGCGGCTTAGAACAAAGGAAGGGAAGCGGAATCATCATTATTATTAATTACTACAAAAGACAAATACGAACAAGGCCACCGGCGGCTACGATCAATTATATACTTCCGGTCATTAGTAAAATGAAATGCTAATAAACGACCATGAAATGGTTCCTTTTCTTTTTTTTTACTCGAAAAAGTGATATGAAACCCAAATTACAAAAAAATTATAACGTATGCACAATAAATAAACACACTCCCAAAGCAACTGGACTGGCATTCAATATTAATTAAGTTAACATTGTATATTCCGTTGTAAACTTCGTTCGTTAAACCTTAAGCTGTTCATTTGAAACCTTAACGAAAAGCTTTTGTAATATCTTTTCGAATCTGTTGAATTGCAGAGTTAGTTTCTATTTCGCCAACAATTTAGTGACGGAACGAGGACGATTAATAGGTATAAGCAAATACAATTAATATTTTACAAACAAAATAAGAATAAAAATATTAATGATAGATAGATAGATGTTGGCAGGATTAACACGTAACCGTAAACTGTGATATTTTTAATGGGTGTGCTTACTAATTGAACATATTATAATATTGAATGATTCCGAACGATGGTTTATACAAACGTTTTACTCAAAATGAGACGCATTTCTGAACTTAAAAAAGTGCAGTCCCTTCAATCATTATTATATTCTTTTTCTTGTTTACATTTGTACTACTTACTAACCAGTGTAGTCACGCTTATCTGTGTTCTGCGCGTGCCAAGTATTTTATATAGATGCAGAATTATATTTCATAAATGGCAAAATTCATTGTGGAGAATCTTGTGAACAAAAATTTAATTCCTTGTACATATCCAACCCGAACTGAAATACAATTTCAAAGAATATAGAGGTTTGAAATACAAGAATTTAATATATAAAATATTGAATACGTTAATTAAAAATTAGACCCAAATTGGAAAATTTGTTATTACTAATATATTTGATCATTTAGTTTTAAGAATTTGTATAGAAAATGCTAAAAGCGACGTGTAGTTAGTTACTTAATCTGTTAATAAACACGAAAATTGCTGTTCATATTAATAAGCAGTTTAGAATTAGTACTAGTACCTGTAAGTTATTTAAAACTAAAAATTATTTACATTAGGATAAAATGGGTACTTATCACCTCGATGTATCGTTCGTATAGAATAAATGCGAAACGTTTCTATGTGTTACTTTTATTACGTTTTTCTTAAGAATGGTAAATCCCTGCAACACTGGAGGTAGTCTAGCTAGCGAGCATCCCGTTAACATGCCACTGGCAGGTGGTGTGTGGCCCAGCGGCCGCAGCGCCGCACTCGAGGCCTCTAGCCCGCAGCCCAAGAAAGTGGAGCCAAGAAAGCACCAGTAGATAGACGAACGCGCGGAACGGCCGACGTGCGCTTCGCTCGCGTTCCAAGTTCAACCTCACGCGGAATTGATGTTGATGACTTGAAAAAACAAAACAGTGCACTCGTGCGTCTCCACACAACAAGTAAATTGAAATATCGTCGCTGAATCGATGTGGACGCCGAGGATTCCTCTGTAGTAACCGAAGTGGTGAGTAAACAGGATTGATAGAATGCTGAGTTCGCGCTTCGGATGCAGAAAACGTGTTTACTATTTTAGACAGTTCGTAGATAACATAAGTAGTGTGGATGCTAATTTTATCGTAATGAGAGGTAATTTGTTGTCTTGCAGTCGTCGGAAATTGTGCACTGGGATTATTACTTTCAATGCGTTCTGAGAAAGGATAACAGATGTATTCAAGATCTTTTATTGCCGAGCTTGATATTTATTTACGAGGCAGAAGTTATTACATTTGCTCCGGGACGTTGCAACTGGAATAAATAAAATTAAAACCACAGGCATACACTTAGTGCGGCTACAGGTTATACTACTACAAAAATATTAAAGAGAAGCATATTTGTGGACTGCAAAGTGAACCGTTGTGTCTCGAATTAATAAAATGAATAAGTACGTAACTGATCAATCATTGAGACGGCTTGATGGCTTGAATATTTGTTATGCATTTATTTACTTACAATAATAGTAATCGATCGAAACAAAGTCATTACCCGCAGCCTGAAAAACAGTACTGTGACAAAGTAACTAATTTATAACTATGTTGAGTAAACATCTTGCGCAAACCCCAATACATATTAGTAAGTATTTTAAGTTTTCTCATCCATACAAAAAGATGACGAAAATAAAACTTATGGAAAAACTGCAATAAATGCGTCAAAATTATCATGGAATATCGACTCGCCTGGCATTGTGTCACAGTATAGTTATCCTAGGTAGGTATAAATCAAAAATAATTATAGTTAAACGAGCTAAGTAAACATTTTACGATGCACTCAAATGGTGAACGCTATTTATGAAAGAAAAAAAAAACCTTTCTGGTTAACAATAAGATAAAGGAAATTACCTACCTGCATATATTTTACGCGACGTTTAGTGAACGGTTTCCCGAACTCAAATGCAATAATAGTTACGTTGGTTTGACATGATTGTTTAAATGATTCAATAGTACTTACTTCCCGGATTATCTGATATTTTTAACAAGTATCATACATCGAAAGTGCTAGGAGTCAAGCACGTTTTTGCTAATTACTGAAAAATCTAGTTTTTTAATGGCAATAACGTGCTTTATGCGTGGACCCTTTCGATGTGTGTATATGAATGAGTATTCTTTAAAATTAAAAGTGTGTATACAAGTAAAATATGAAAATGGTTCGATTTCTTCATTAAGTGAGGAGACTACATAAGACCTACAGGGTTCATCGGCTCCATAAAAACGCGCCTGTATGTAACTGGTTACCTATGTATTTCCTTAAGCATTATCATATACAATTAGGTAATTTCCCAGATTAGATCAAAAGAGGAAGTAAGTGTTCTTCGGCATTTCACACAAAACAAATTGGCCTTTGTCACAATGACTCACGAAATTAGCGGCTATTTTACTCAGCTCTTTATGCAACCAAAAGATCCGACCAAATATCAGTTGGTGATTGTACTCATAGCAACATGCATTTTGAGCAAACTTTTAAGAACTGTTAGGAATTTACAAAAGTTTTGCCGTCTGGAATAAGCTCTTCTATATTTTTTATCACAAAGTGACGAACTTTTCAATATGTCAGGAGATCGTCACAAAAAGCCACTGCGCACTGGTCGCGTAATTTTACACCCTAAATGCAGAAAAGTTTGCTAAAATGAAAAATATAATGATATTTGCCTCTATTCGGCGAAAGTTACGTGAAAATAATTCAACAAGTTTCTGCACTACTCATGTTTTCAATAATTTTTTTTTCTTTTCTCTGCCATGCTCCACTGATCATCACGAGCGAAAAAAAACATCGAGCCTACGTGTCTATGGATGAATTGTATTTGGTGTTATTTTTGCCGCCGTAATGGAAAGTATAAAAAAGTTTTTTTTTTTCGAAATCGGTGAGATTTGTAATGTTTTCATTACCTATATGGCAAGGTTATCGCACTTTGCAAATGGTTAGCAGAAAAACAGATTTCATTGAAATTGAATTGATTCCGTCTCTGTAATAGATGAATAGCTTTTTTTACGACGAGCTGCAGACGCATTCCTAGTTTGTTTTCTTTTGACACTTTTACTGCATAATATCTAAGCTTTCTATACTTTTTGTTATAACTTTTAACTAGTAATTTTGAAAGAAACGTGTCTCTGTCTAGTTAATTTTAAAACTGCGGTGTTCACATAGTAATTGGGTACGCAGCAGGTTCGTAAGTAACTTGCGTACAATGTTAAGTGTCATAGTGTACCTACCACGAATATGCCTACCATTACATTTACTGGTTTATCTATGCTATCCATCCGGTGGACAAGCACAGCCAATTATCGGCTATTGGCCGCAACGATTCGAATCTTTGCGGATATTTTTCTTTCGGAGAAACTGTTTTACAGCGTTCAACGTGGCTTGATAGGTGATAAAGGTAAAAATGTTGAAATACCGGCTTCTGTATGCACGGCGCTAGAATAGTGGCCGCATATCTATTGGTGTAATTTTCTGTTGGTGACTAAGACCAGACTAGGGCGTAGGTTTCAAACTGGTTACCTTGTAAATACATCTTCAATATGCAAAGACTCTAGCTCTTATGTATGTAAGTGTAGTTACAGTGTCTCTCGGTACAGAGTTCTAGTGAGGGTTATTTTAAATACGTTCCTATATCTTCCAATGTTCCCTGGCAGAGTCACGAAGGCGGAGGATCGAAGTCGTGATGTTCGTGATTCTGGACATTGTTTCCGGACATTCTATTTTTATTTCTAAATTCTCAAGTGTTATTTTTGGATTTTAATTGTTGATTAAATATTTAAGGAGGCGCAGGTCGGCAAACAACATTTCGTTGTCATATTTAAATATATTACCTCAATCTCCCATCATATTCCCAACGGTAAAGTAGGTAGTAAGGTATAGTAGCCCAGAAGAACAGTTTGTGCTTAATTACAAAAGCTGAATTATTTCAACGTATTGTTAACATAATATGATTATAAGTTTTTTATAAAAAAAAAACCGATCTCAAAAGTTTGCTTTTCCGCTTTTGCTGTGTTCGTTGCACCTCTTATCGTGATAACTGAAACGCTATGGAAGTCCTCATCAAAACGAATCACCTGAGCCCAAACACAAGGTAGCTGCTGAACAATGTCGAAGAGTTCCTGTAACAAATTGCAAGTTAAGCCACTGACAACCCAGTAAGGAAGGATACAGAAACAATATTCCATAACAAAAATAGTTATAATACCTACCACCTTATCATTTCAGTTAACTTTGGCATTTGCAAGAACCATTCCTTTAGTTTTAAATTTTGCCATCTGCATGGGTAAGTTTGTGGTTCCGTCCCAGCAGCGACAGTAATGGTTCATCGTTTATTCAAGCAAGAGGGACGTGCCAGGAAGAGGAAGCCGAATGGACTTAATGATTGTTTTTCTGTCGGCCGCGGTGCTATCTTGCGTTACGTAAGGCGACGTCTCTCGTGGCGGCTTCTCTATACGTAGACATTACATGAAATTAATGCCTCGGAATGTAGTAGGTATACTGTATGTTAAGAATATATGTTTGTGTCGAGACTTGGAATTCTCGTTGAACTGTTTTTAAATACAGACTGACGTACTATACCTAAATGTCTGTCTTCCCCTGGTGCTCGATTCACATCTTTGTTCCTTCAATTATTTTTTCTTTACTTGTAACTGCAGAATCAGCCTGGTCGTGTCATTTACTGTTCTATACCTACTGTGCTTTCTGGTATACGAAATAGATTTCTCCAGTTGACCTCCGTCATGAAATGAGGTACCTTTTTGTATGCATTTAAATGTGCATGTATGATGGTAGCATTTGACCACATATTATCATTAATATACCGCAGTTATTCACGGAATTACGTTTCCTTGCGGCTCGTGAAGATTTTGGTGATTTATACAAATTACGTTCGAGACATACGGTGGACATACCTTTTAAGTAATTGTATACCTACCTTATATGGATAAAAAGTGCACGAAGGAGTGGTATGATGAAAACTTGATGTAACGTAGGCAGTAAAGTTGTTAATAAGCTGCTGCCGTCTACAGCGTCTTATTTAGATACAATCCGTATATCAATGTGATTCAATCCTTGAGCTGGAGCAAATAATTAAAATGGTAATATGAAAAATAACAGATCAGAATTTCTGATTGGAAGTCGCATGTGACGAGCGCAATTGGTGCTGGTGCAGTGTCACCAAAACGACGATCACCGCGTCTATCAATCACCGATTTGGGAACAAAAGACTAAGACTGCCCTTCTTCGTCTATAGATCTTAGAAACACAGAAACCTAATTGTTAAACCTGTAGAGCTAACAACCGTTGAAATCAGGCTAATGTATGGTGTAATCTCCATGACGTGCAAACCAATAATGGGTTGCAAAAGATCCGGCCATTCGGCCATTTCTCGACCATTGTGTGGCTCCATCGATTGTACCATTGTAGCTGTTGTAGCGAACATCTCGCTTTGCTTTGTTTATGTTGCGAAATACACATGTTTAGAGGACTTTGTTGAATTACGTAGGATTGAACAAGTTCATGGATTTTCCTTTTTTTTACATTAATGTACAGCAAGTGTAACAGCTATGGACAAAAAACATGTTGAATTGCTTAAGAACTTCTGGTAATCATATGTAGTCATCCTCGACACCTCACACAAACAAAGCACAGGCACACATTCATTTAGCTGTCAATGGTAATGATCTTTGACGTTCTAATTGTACCATTGTGCTGCTGCAATTTAAATATTCCTTTTGTTTGTTATATTGTTCTTCCAATCCTTTTCTTTTTGTCTCAGATAACGGAAATAATTATTTTCACGTTAAGTATTTGTCCGTAAATTATGTAGATAAGTTACCAGGTACGACGGACTGATGATCAACGTATGTTATCGAGTGACGGTCGCAATCCTGGGGGCCTACTATGAGCTCTTAGAGCAATCCTATTTAAGCCTGTAAGTTGGATTGCCTGTCAAATTCGTACTATGACCTCACAAAAACCATTGCCATGCACATGGCGGTTTCATCTGTCAAAAAGCAATTCAAACAAAGTTACGCCGTGACTAACTTGTTTAGATTTGTTACATTTTTAAGAAATTTCTTTTTTTTTAAAGTTTTGTTATATTT
This sequence comes from Hyposmocoma kahamanoa, assembly GCF_003589595.1. NCBI lineage: Eukaryota > Metazoa > Arthropoda > Insecta > Lepidoptera > Cosmopterigidae > Hyposmocoma > Hyposmocoma kahamanoa. Next base: position 2,805,257 of record NW_020653608.1, on the reverse strand, counting down.
CCAGTTTCATAATTATTTCTTGTCTTTTTAGGCTGTATAGCCAATTGTCAATAAATAAATATTATTAATTAACTATTGAGCGTTTTTTGAATGTTTTAGTTCGAGTTTCCAATCTTTAAAGTATTGTTGACACATTATTGGCATGAACGTTATTGCAATTTTTAAATGGTATTTTAATCATTTTAATACTTTTATTGACTCAGCGAAAATCATAAAATAACTTTTGAATAGTGCCAAATTTTACTTTAATGCAATCAATGAAAATGTACGAATACAAGATACGTTCCAATTATGTTATCAAATTACAAACTCGCCTTATTCATTTCAATGATAATGACTTAAACATGACATGTAATTTTGTCGTACAACAAATTGCAAAGTATGATTGAAAAGTTGCCGATATTACAAAACAACGCAATAAGTATAATCAGTAATAAAATTAATTTAAAAAAGTATTAATTATTCTCATTTTGAATACAATCGATTATTGGTCTGTTTCGTTCATTTTATCTTTTAATAAGTAGTTCCATCTCGCTCTTGTTAGATGTCAGCCAGCCAGAGACAATAATTAACGTTTAAAAAGTAAAACTCATCATCCTGTCATGCCATTCCCGTTCAACTTTGTGTAGGTCATGATACGAATTTAAGCAATTCAGTTTTACCACGTCAAGTGAATTGCATGAAACTTGACTGGCTGCTAAGTAGGCCCCCTGGTCAGACGTCATTGTCATCCCGTCGCGAAACATCAAACGCCACATTAACATACCTTTGTAGGCACAATCGAACAAATCTGTATTTGCTCGGTTTTTGAAAATCGTAATACCTAGGTGCTCAGATGTGCCGATCAGTAAACTCTGTCAGCTAAAAGATATGCTCGATTTTATCAATCATTATTGTATGGGTTAAAATCGTGCAACTTTAGCCTAATTTTAAATTCCACTGTCGATCGACAAACAAATACGATATCGATAATTTGTTTCTTACACATTCACTGGCTGTCGCTCGTCTGTACCTAGCTTTTACACATTGACTTCCTCGATTTTGTCAAATCATACCTATAGATCAACAGAAAATACGATGTCGATCGTCTGTTGCTCACACATTTTGTTTGATCTCACGTATTGATCGTCAAAGAATCGATTAAATCTGTGTACACCTATAAATAAATCATTATGATGGCTAGAGAATTTGACAACCACTTCTATAAACTTGTATTTCGTATGTATGTTCGTAATTTCGCAACTACACAACAAAGTCCTGAGAGGACTGCTTAGTTATTCAAAAACGGTACTCGTTACAAAACCAACCACATAGTTGCAACCACATGTTTCAAAATAAAGAAATACTGCAGAACAGTAACATTTTTCATAACACAAGTTAGACTTAAACGAACTTGACCTGTATCATTTGTGTGAAATTTTAGTAAATGTAAATACGCCAAAGTTTTATACTATGTAGGTTAGAATTTAGTTTCGCTTTTTGTGTAGATATGCAATATGCATATGGGTTATGTTAATAATGGGTTATGGGTACATAACACACTCACACAGAGGGTACTCTGTGTTCTTCTAGGCGAACGTATACACTTTCGATAAAAATACTACAAATGAAATGTAACTTTGGAACCACCGTCACATTTACAATATTTTTCTTATAATATCAAGTGACGGGACGAACAAGTCGTGCGCCTGATGGCAAGCTGCACGCCTGTCCATAACTGTTGCAGTACCACTCAGAGCTTTAAATTGCAAAGATCTGAGGGGCACTACCACTGCGCTCGTCACCCAGAGACGCAAGTCCCATGTGCCTGTAATTTCACTAGCACCCTAGAAATTATAATTTATTTATAACTGTATTAATTAAATTTTTATTGAATTGATATTCAATTATTTTTTTGTGAAATTACTCCACTAGTTTGTTATAATTATTAATACAAAGATCGAACACTCAGAAAAAATTCCTTCGGTCCGGTCGGATTCGAACCGACGTTTTCTTGCATACCGTGCCAGACGCTATACCAACTAAGCCACGGAACGAACCAACGGACCTCACGAATTTTTCTATGTGCTTGCGTCGTGTTTTTGTACTTGGTCTTTCAACGACTTTTTAGTCGTAGCGCCATCTATGAGAAATCTTAAAGCAGCAACGGCGCAGGACAGATCGTTGTGGCATTCTTTGGGGGAGGCCTAGTTCAGCAGTGGATGTCTTTTTGCCGAAATGATGACGACGATGATAAAATTAAAGTCTTCAAATCGGTAGAAATGAGGTCACGTTAATCGTAAATAATAACTATGTTCTTTGTATTTCCCATAGTATAATTATAAGTCGCATGTACATTGTGCAGTGATCGCATGACCATCGCATCGATCGCATCCGCGCGTAGCGAGAAATCACACAGTATTTCTGTTATCCTTGTTTGAGGCTATGTTTTGTATTCTACTAGTACTTGTTAATATTACTTAAGGCTACCTAATAAATGTTTAAATAATACTAAGTGGTGCTCTTACTTACATATTAATTTAATGGATATGGAGTAAAACCAGACCCATACTTCTCACCGCTGCGAACAGGAAGCTGCTTATTTCATTTTGACCTATTAAGATATCTTTGCAAAAGAAAAATGTATATCATGGTCGTACCTACATACAAACCATTATAATAGAGACTATTACGTCGTCACATAATCGCATATAATACCGTAATCAGTTGTGTACGCACCTCGTTCCCGTTTCCTGCCTCTTTAATCATGATGATGATCAATGTTTCAGAGATGCTCTGAAACATTGATCATCATCACCACCAACTTATTATATGTTTCACATCTAAGGAGATAGTTAGAGCATAGTCTACCAAGTTGTTCTAATGTGGGATGAGGACTTGACACGTTTTCCAAGGGCGGTAGAACCTCCGACATGCAGCTTTCATCGTGATATTTTGCTTCACCACTACCGAGAGGCATTGCTACGAACATTTACAAATATATGTAACTTAGAAATTAAAGTCATAGGGATACCTACGAGCCGTCTCTCGCCCTCGCAATAAGCAAGTAACTTTTATTCCACTGAATTACTAACCATCTGCAAAGATCGGTAAACATTGAAGACAGGCGACCTCAGAAATGTACTTTGTAATAGTCTAATATTCGCGCGGATGTTGAACTGAGGACAACATGCAAAAAATGAAAGCTCGAGAAAGCATTGAAGAAATTTAATAATTTAGGCCGCTAATTCTACCACTACGCCATCCCTGGTTTCGAAGTGTGATATATTCGTAAAGCTTGTTTGTAGAAAAACTTGTCAATATGATTGTATGTATACCTTGCATAATTTAAAGAGAGCTTATATTAGCACTTTGATGTCGTCAAAAAGGATTGAACCACCCTTATAATGTAACTTTTCGCCACACCTGTGCCTAATGCAGATTTTTGTTGTTTGCTTCTTCTTCTTAGCGTGTCGACTCTGACGTTTATATTTGTGAGGACCAGTACTCGGCGACTGACACAGCATTATCAGTGGCGTTGTACAGATCCTCGCGTATGCAGGTATACCTGCAAAAGGACAAAAGATGTGCCATAGTCTGGGAAGAGACCCCAAAAATACATGCGCTCTCAGAGCTATAACCCCACCTGTGCATGCTCTCCTTGCTTCGGCCGACTTAGGTCCGCAGTCTATTTAAAGACTTCCAAGTGTGCCAAGGTAGATTATGCTCAGGAGGGAGGTGTTCCGACAGCGAAATGAGTGATGCCGTGGGGTATCTCTCCTTCCAGAGATTTATACGGACTTTATATTGTTTGCTGATATACTGGTACGAGACGTAACCTAGTCGGTCGTTACCATTCGATCTTTGACATTAAACACACTTTAAAAGTTTAATCAAATGAAAGAACTCTTTAGCTAGTTACGTTGATAAATTACACTAGCCTCGAGTCGCGTCGGAACAGGTTTCAGATGTCGTGTCTTCCATCTACAAGGTCGGGAAAAAGATGCCGCTTGTTATTTGTTTTTGTCGTGTTGTTAAGTCCTTCTTTGTTTATTCAAATATATTCAAGGATGTACTAACTGTTACAAGCATAGATATATGGTTACAAGCTGTAATAATGGTGCGACCATTTTGCAAATGGTGAACGTACTCATGGTAACTTTAGCAAAGTTACATTGCCCACAAAATGCGCACGGTCCATCCGATATTTGTGTGAAGAACTAAAACTTGTGGTCGCAATTTTCAAAATTAATATTTTATTTAAAGTAGTTGTTATCAAGAGTTTATTAATATAAGTAATTTTCTTCAATTAATACATTTTAAAGCCAAGGCAGCATAATGGTTTGACGTACCTCCTCTCAAGTACAAATCGTGGGTTCGAATCTGGGCTCGCGCCTCTGAGTTTCTCGGAATTGATGTGCAAAATTTAATTTGAAATTGAGCTTGAGCTTTTCGGTGAAGGAAAACATCGTGATGAAACCTGCACAAATGTAAAAAAAACCCACAACATATATATGTTATAGGGTGGCCAGTGGTGAGAAATGGAAATTAAAACATCCCAGTAGTTGCCAGTAAAAAATGGGATAAAAAATCCCAATTAATGCTAGCGTTTGTTTGTTGCCGCCTTTACGCTTAACTGGTTGGTGGCTGTACCATTTCAATCACTCGTGACCGCGGGACCCCGAAACGTTGGTTATTTGAAAAACAAATATACACGATTTAGATCCAAAATAATAGTTATATTTCCAATGTGTAAATACTTTAACAGCTGTTATAACCCTGAAAGAAACGGACCAAACGAAATTAATTAGGACTACCACCACAGATTTGATTTTTTTTATCATACCAAGTGACGGGACGAACAAGTCGTGAGCCTGGTGGCTGGAGGCGACACGCCCGTCCGCAACAGTTGCACGGCCATTCAGAGCTTTAAATCGCAAAGATCTTAGGGGCACTATCACTACGTCCGTACGTACGTCACCCTGAGACATGACAAGCTTACACTTCCAACCCGGAACACAATAATGCTGACAATACCGCTTGGCGGCGGAAGTAGGTAAGGTGGTGTACTTCTCTGGATGAAATCTTTCATAAGGAGCTCACTAACTGGTTTCTGAAACATGCACGCTTCTATATTCGGAGTTACGTGGAGATTCGTATTGCCTGCCTATTTGTTTGACAGATTACATGTAGACCTCTCGCAGTAGCCCGCGCAAGTTCTCAGAAAATCATCGTGTGCTGTTGTAACGGTGCATAGCGGCAAGCTTGCATTGTAGGGTTAATATGTGGAGTATGCGACGTCCTCGCTAGTGTGCTTCCTCATAACAGTGGCTTCTAACGGTATTTAACGTGGGGAGACCGGTATTATGTACTTTAACTTGCCCAAGTGTAACATAACTCTTCTATAAAAAAAACCCGACCTTAAAAGTTTGTAGAATTATATCTATCGGCGAAGTTTTATTGAAATCAGTCACCGGAAAGAGCGCAAAACCGGGTTCATCCCCTACTTTACCACCCTTAGAGATGGAATATTTTCTTCAAATTTAAATGGGACCAATACTGTGTACCCTCCAACCAACAAAAAAGAATCATCAAAATTGGTTCACAACTGCCGGAGCAAGGCCTCATTCAGAGTGCAGGCGCGGGCGTGGCGGTGTGTGCGGGCACGCGGGTCTTGGCGTCTTCCCTTTCACAGTGCCGAAGCGGCTACGAGCGAGTAGATCCACACGTCAAAATCACAAACAGACGCTAGACCAAGCACTGTGAAAGGTACGGGCGGACCGAGCCAATAGATCTACCCGCGTGACCACTGTGAACGCAACGAGCGTCTACGCACATTTGATTCACACGCACCCGCACCCGCACTCGCCGCCACTTTGAATATAGCCTAATAGCGTAACATACACACAAAAAAATACAATCGAATTGAGAACCTCCTCCTCTTTTGAAGTTGCTTAATAACACGGTGACTGTATCCAAAATATAGTACAGACGGCAGCACATCAACTACACATTAATGGATTTTGTTTCGTTGTACTGGAGGCGATATTCGAACAAAAGAGGTTTGACTTGACTGAGGTGCTGTTATGTACAATCTTTGACAGGGAAGTAATTGTTCATTTATTTAATTATTTACTGTACACGAAAACACAAATCACATTTGGTAAAACGGAAAACACAAACAAAAGGTACTGCTTATTTCTATAAGAATTGTCTTTGCTGACATTGTAAAAGAATGAGACCTGATTTAATGCTTTCGATATTGTGTGAGCTTTAGGTTTATCATTCAAACCCTTGTGTTGTGATAGACGACCATGACCTCATCATCTTATACACGTATTTCATATAGAAAGAGATATGCGTTGATTGCTTATTTGAAAACGTGTACCTTGTTTTACAACTTACTTGTAACAATAATAACAAATGCAATTATAAACCACCGAATTATAATCACAATATTTACGTATTTAGTTCGTTAACCTTTCCCATAACTCGTTAGTTAATCTTCAGCAATAAACTGCGCTTCATCACTCTACCAATTCAATAACCTCTGGTTAAAGCTTTTCCAATTTATTTTGCTATAATCTTTGCACATGATAATTAACCACTTCCACAAGACCTTTTTTGTATTCGCCTTCTCGTACATGTTGTTAAGCAGCGATAGCTCAGAGGTAGTAAGCGAATTGTGAACACAAGGATACGATCCGCTCTTTTACGAACCATAAATACAGCTTAGATTCATTAATTTATGATTTACAATTTTAACGACAAAAGAATACATCGTGAACATACGGATAATTCCCTTATACCATCTATTTAACCGACTTAAAAAAAAGCGGATTATACGTTCGGCTGTATGTATGTTTTAAGTACGTTTACAGATATATCTATGTCAATTCTGGATCGATTTTGAAAATTCTTTTTTTGTTTGAAAGGGTGCACTCTCGTGGTGGTCTCATTGTCGCCAAGTCGGCATCTGATGGGGGGTTCTCATGAAAATCGAAGGAAGTCTTCAAATTTTATAGGCATGTCCTTGTATTCATCAATTTCTCCAAATAAAATAATTTCATAAAATATTTTCTGCAAATAAAAGTCGACCTTTCACTTGACAGAAAACACGTAATCAACAAATCATCGTCACTAGGAGAACCAGAAAAGAAAATACAAAGTCTACAAAAGAGTCCGTGATAGTCCCATTGTCACCAAGAAGTCAGAATCTGATGAAGGGATCCCATATGGAAATGGAAAACACGCTTATAAGCAAACTTTTGAGGTCGGTTTTTTATCAATGAAAAAGTTACAATTATTTTACATACCAATCCTCATAAACTGTCTAAATCTTCTCGAGTTCTTAGGTTTTCGCGATTGTTACACATAGGAAATGAAACTATTTTTCCGGATTTAAATCGCGTATATTTGTTTTTTCAAACAAACCGACGTTTCGTACGAACGAAACGACGTTTGTAATGGGCCCGAAACGTCGGTTTGTTTGAAAAAACAAATATACGCGATTTAAATCCGGAAAAATAGTTTCATTTCCTATGTATAAATCTTGTTTACTTCCCTCTCTAATAGGCATATGCAATCGCGCGTTTGTATCGATGCAGTCGCGCGTTTACATCGCTGCTTAAATTTACGCGTGTGTGTAAAGGTAGACGATTAGCCACTGCATCGCGTTTGCATCGATGTTAAAAATCTCCGTGTGTAATCGCTCTTAAGTGTGTTTAGAGGAGACCCGTTCTCAACAGAGGGCTGGAGATTATTTGATACAGCGAATTGTCTTTCAAGCTTAATTCTCCACAGGACGATTAAAGGAGGCGTGTTCGTCTAAGATGCGCCAGCGCCGGTGCGGCGGTTACCGGCCCAGAACAATCGAGTTCAGCTTGATTGCACTCCCTCTGAATAGAAGCAGGCTTCCTAGTATCGGTTTAAATAAGAAAATAGTTGAATGCCCGAGTACGTAACCTCCGCGAAACGTTTAGAGACACAGCACTGTGTTCATGTTTAACTTGCATTTTTCACCGACTTCAAAAAAAGGAGGAGGTTCTTGTTCTTGGAGGTGCATTTTGTGAGTGTGTGTAGGTAATGTTACGCGATTACTCCGATATTTGTGAACCGATTTCTTGATTATCTTTTTATTGAAAAGAAGGTACTTCAGTAGTGACCCCATTCAAATTTCAAGAAAATATTCCTATAAATATTCCAGAATCCTGTTTGTTGGATTACACCCACTTTCCGTTAACTGATTTCAATAAAACTTGGCCAATAGACGTAATTCCAGCAACAAACTTATGAGGTCGGTTTTTTTAAAAAAAAAAGTTATAATTATTATAGTTACAAAGGTAGACTAGAACTATTGTGTACTATCAAGAAACATATCAAGAAACGGAACATTTCAATGTTCGGCAGATAGTTATGAAATCAACTTTGCCTAACATCCACAGTTTTAATGGATTATGTGTATAAAGTGTCAATAAGTAAATAACGCACACACTTAACATAATATAAACAAAGATGTTATGATCGGAAACTAATTTGACTTTATAATGTCGATAGGATAAATTAAATCTGATCGGCCTGTACTGCCGTGCCAACTTATACTATGCCTATTAACCTATTAGTTCAACTGCTGAACACGGGTTTGCTCAAATGAGAGAATTCCACCTCGCTTACGAAAGACCAGATTGTACTGCGAACGGCTTAGAAGGGTATATAATTAGTATAATTTGTTAATGTAGGCTATCATACTTTTTCATTATTTCATCATTCATTTCAGCGTACCCTTCTGGGAGAAAGGTTTAACGATATAACACTTACAGCTACGGATTTAATTACTAGAGTTATTCGATGAACATTGCCTCGTTTGATTACAAATTGCAATGACACAGGCAAATTACAAATTTTAGTGAAATTACCAACAAAACGTAATTAACTGCTGAGAACACCGGCACCTGCTCACCTGCGGCGCACAACACCATGTCATGAATAAACCAGAGTGTAACGGAACGTAATCGGGTTAATTAACGTTTGCTAATTATTACAGTTAGTTTGCTCTGATGACTTTAGAAAACATATCACATCTTCAAAATGCTATCAAGAATATTCTTAAGAATTCTTGTCTATGATGTGTGAGCAATGTACATTTGTGATGGCGTTATTTCAAAATACTGACAGATACACACCTCCCCTCTCGCAGCTCACAAATAAATAATAATAAATAACGCATACACTCAACATATCCTCGCATTAGGGAAACCCTGTGTGGCGGGTGCCATGGACACTCATGAGAGAAATAAATGTAGACTGAACAAGTATTTCTCCCGGCCCGGGAATCAAACCTAGGACCTCTGCGTGGCAGTCCTCATAGTAACCGTTTGGCCACGGAGAGAGTATCTAACGTGCAGTTGTGTGCATATTATAACAATATATAATCAAAATCATTACTGATTGGGAAAGCTGAGTTATTTAGGTAATAACTTATGATAAATAGCTTGATCATGCTAAAGAATTTGAGCAAAGTGTCGGAATTCGAACTCAGAGTAAAGATCTTTTTTTTTGGCATTTAATACCCCAACAGTTTAAATTTACGTATATAACTGTCCCATGAACAACAAACATGTGAAAAATGTCAAGTTCATAACTACGAACAAATTGATCGGGCAATAACAAATCTAACATCTAAAGAAGGAGGCAAGACGATCAAATCAAGGGCGGATTGCAATTATAAAATCAATTAATAAAGTAGAAATTGCATCAGATCCAATTCATGTAGAGCTGAACCCAACACGCCAAATCTCGTTGTTTTCTTTTTTTATATCTAAATGGAGTGGAGCACTAAGTCATGACGTTTCTAAGTAAATTTGCAATGGCCTAAATCACAAGGTTTTAAACACAATATTTATGACAAGTGTTAAAAGTTACGCGACTACAATATCTCAAGCTCTATTTCACCTTTTTTTTGAAATTGGGTTCTGCGCAATTTGGGGTTAGGTACTAGATAAATAAAATTACAAGTGTATACGTGAAAGTATATTTTATGTTTTGAAGGGCTAAAAATGTATGTACTTATACAACATAATTTGTTCTGAGGACATACTGCCGTTTGTGTAATTTTCGCAATTTTCCTTTTTGACTTGATAAATTCCTAATTTTCTCCAACGTTCCTAAACAATTAATAGATAAACACTTACTCCGTTACTTAATCCGTGTTTACATCGGTACGGCATTGATAATGACCGCGACTGGCACCTCTGATCTTCCGCGAGTAACGGCACTTTCGGCCCTTACGTGCGCCCCGCCTTGGATTTGCGAACTTGCATTATGATACTGTTAGATATATCGAAATTAAGAGACGTGTCGATAATGTATGTTTCTAAGTTTAAAATTTAAAGTTTTTCTGTTTAAGTTACTAAGACCAAAATGTACCGAAAAAGGTAAAAAAATATTTCATTGTTACATAAGCAGGTAGATAGATATCTGTAGCTTATTTCAATTTTATCGTTTATTCATTTCGATAAATGAAGGTTATAGTCACCAGGCGCTTATCCACTCTCTGTTGAAGCGTCACCTTCGACTACTACTACCTAGGTATCCAAGTGAGATAAAACCAAGCTAATAATTAAAAGCACTCTTTTCAAAATACCCTAAGGTAAGGTCATTTCCCTTTATTTTACTACTACCCCAGGAAGTAACAGAGCCAAAATTATCTGCGAGCTCCTATATTTTATTTCAGAAGATCCCGGTCTAGCCGGTTGTTTAACTGGACAAGCTGCAATGTAAACCCGACATTATGCACAGTATGCGACTGTGCATAATGCCAGGGACCGTTAGAAGGCGCGACTCACGAGAAGGGCTCCGTTAGATCCGAATCGTTCAGACCATAACGGTTGCAGGAAACTGGTGCAGATCATGACTTGATATGGGACGGACAGGGGCAGCATTCAAGGCTGTGTATGTACTTTCAGTCTTGAAGAAATAAATGCAATCTAGTTTATTTAGTTTTGTAAATAGGTAAGTAATTTAGTAGCAGTCATATTGCAGATTTGCTTTATAAGGCCGAAAACACAAAGTGCTAAAGCACTTTATATTTTCGGCCTTTTTGGTTTACGTAAAACAAGGTGAAAAACCGGCAAATCAAAAGTAGGTCACGAAGCTCTTCATAAACAAGATTTAAAATTCTAGAGCGTACCTAAACTGTTTTACATCAAAACTTATTACTGAAACGTAGCATCTTACGACGGACGGAAGCAAAAGCAATAAAGTTACTTTCTCGTACATAATCTTAAATATCTCAAACTGTACGGTTGCAGTACCTGCTAGAGACATCATGCATTCGAATTTTATTGTGTAGGTACGTAACGGTGCGACCGACATCAGGGCTTACATCACGTGATGTCAACGCGCATCATAGTTTGAATCTCACTGTCATCTGTCCCAAAGATGTGCTATAATACTTGCTTGATTGCGAATTTACGTCATTTGGAAACCTGCCTGTGGGTACACATTACCTTCACACTCGCGTCTTTGGGTGTAACTTAGTAATATCGAGTATGTGTTACCAAGCATTATAGTGGAATTTATACTCTGAAAGCGCTTTATCATCATCGGGATTAAAAACCTTCTTGTTGACTTTTATTTACCATGACAAAGACAGTTGTTCATGCAGTAAGATGGCTGTACGAAGGTACTCATCTGGAACCGCCCTGCTAATGACTTATACTTAACTAAAGAAAAACAACCGAAGCCCGAACAAGCACGTGCATCAACAAACCAATGAGCAGTAAGTTTTCTTTATTTTCTTTTTTTCCCGAAAAATAAATAACAGTTGGTCGTTCACCGAACAAAAGGCGGGCTGAAAGCTCTTAACCCGTATAATAAACTAAGTACCGGGCCTGAGGGTAACTAGATGGGCACAGATATTGGCGCAGCGCACTACCGTGAAAAGAGCGTGATTATAGGAGAGAATCAGCGCAAGTACACGCTTAACTGGGAGCGAGCAGTGAGTTATATCAGCAAACAAACTGTGCTCGCTCGACGCGTACTGAGCGGGCGCTGCGTCGTCGTCGCTCTGTCACGGTCAAGTAACGGAAGTTAACGGCCTAGAAAAGGGCCTGGGAGTTCACCGATTTCTGGAATGCTATTGACTGTTAACACTACTTGCTCTGTAGATGGGCACGAGTACACATACAGGGAGAGAGATTATCTTTTAAGTATAGCATTGCGTCTTTTTTATTCATCAAAGGTTTTAACGTAAAATCGACTAGTCCAAGCATAGAAATAAACGGAGAAAAGTTAGACTTTGTTAATATAGCAGTCTTCTTGGGAGTGACCTTAGATAGTAAACTTCAATGGTTTCCACATATATCTTCCCTGGCCAGCAGGTTAAGCTCCGCTGCATACGCAGTCCGCAGAATACGTGAGCTTACCGACGATGAAAAACTGACTGACCTGATTAACAAACTGAAGAAATTGACAATATAGAATGTCTCGTATCTGGCTGTTTGTGACAGCGCCATTGTTTCCGATTTTCATAACTAAGTCCTTTAGTACTTGCATTGGGATGAGTGCGACGTTTGTGATGTTGTCTGATGTTGTCCAATCCTATTCCTTTGAGGAGTTCGAGATCCTATAAACGTACTACAAGGTACCTATTCTAGTAGCTAAATTCCTATTATGGTTCCCACTTTAAAGTACAATTAATTATAAAAAAATAATGAAATACATTGAAAAGCCCATTAGTGCGAAGCACTTCAATATTCGAAATTTCACTAGTATGAAATAAAAGTGACCAAAGTGCAACCCCTAAATATTATCCAATCTTCTTGAAATTCAGCGTATATATCTTATAGAACACTGAGACTCGGGGCGTAATCTAAGTCACATGAACATCACATCTTTGGAAAAATGAAACACCCTAGTAAACAGTTCGTAAAGCCCATTTAGATACCATGTGTTTTGTTTTAGTCGTCATATACATCATAATCTTTCTTAGTTTCAAATGCAAAGCCAAATCCAAGTACGAAAAGTGGGCGAGGCGAATAAAGTGTCTACAACACTCCTGCTTAACTACACTCGTACAATACGTTCGTGACTTATTCAATAGCCGTTGGTTAGGAGCGGCATGCCCTTTGCTTATTTTAAGTTCAAATGCAAGTGGAGCAGTTTCTGCTGCCGAATTATGTTATATCTTTGTTCTTGCAATTGTCAATTTCGACTCTATTAACGTACTTAAATTAAAATAAAAAATTATGTCAAATACACCCCTATACATTGGAGAAACATTAGCTGAACGAAGAAACCTGAAAAACTATCAAAACTTGTGCAACAGTTTTACTTTTAAGAACAAGGCAACTCTTGTTTCATGAAAACATGTAGGTACCTCTTAACCGTTTAAATTATTGTTCTGCTACTATAGTCCATAGGTAAACGTCTTCAGTGTAGATGAAAATAATTAAACCCGAGTAAATAAGTAAATAAATGGTATTTATACAACAAAACCAAAGACACTGGCCACAAGTCTATACTTAGTCGCCTCTACCTCGACATTAAATACCACGAAATGTCAGTACGCCCTGGTTAGTGTCCTAACTTTCACGGGTTTTAGGGTCAGCTCAAGCGCACGTTAAACTCATACTAATGGATTAATGTTCCAGGAATGTACTCGTCGGCAATATGGAAATAGAAATCTTGAAGGAAATTTAAACGGGCACAAAAAGACAACTTTTAACTGTCTCTTATGAAGTTTGTAACGTTGATAATGCTACGTCCTGAATTGGCGCACACACCTGTTACACAGATTGCATGCCTGTGTAATATCGAGCTCTCTTTTCTCAATTGCTCTCATTCACTCATTAGAAACGAAAATATTCTTTCGGATCTGTTGCATATATTAAATATTTCATTTCTCGTGCTCTAATGGTACGTCACCATAGCGTAGCAGGAGTAAAGTGCATCGTTTAACCCCTAGGGAAGTCCCTAAAAGTAGGTACGTACTTTTTAATATTTACTTAGACAAACTCAAACAACCAGTAGTTGCTCTAGTTTGCGCCAAAAGGTGAAAGTTCAATAAGTGAAACAATATAATTACAACTAAAACAACACTTAAAATAATCGCAAAAACAAAAATTATAACAATATAAAAAAAATATGCAAAAGATAATTATAATTGAACAGTATAATAATTCCTCAAAGTAAATAAACCTAGTTTCACAGAGATCGCTGCGCAGCGAAAATTCAATAAAAAAAGTGCTTGTGTGTGTGGACCATTTTAGTCGCAGTAGAGCTCCTTGTGAAAGAGTTCGTCCAGGGAAGTACTGCCACCTTACATATTTCTGCCGCCAAGCAGTAATGTTAGCATTACTGTGTTCCGGTTTTGAAGGATAAGGGTGTTGGTGAAATTACAAGCACATGGGACTTGTCATCTTATATTTCAGGGTGACTGGCGCAGTGGTAGTGCCCCTCAGGTCTTTGCGAATTTTAAGCTCTCAGTGGCACTGCAACTGTTATGGACAGACTTGTTACATACAATCAGCCGCACGGCTTGTTCGTCCCGTCATTTGATATTATAAAAAAAATTCATAACGAAAATGTTACGTTCTAAGATTACGCTCAGTTTTAGTTCCGTGTCTTTTCCGCATAAACGGTGGCGCCGCGTAACACCCAACAGCCTCGTTTTCGCCCCTCGATAAAAAATATACTTACTATTTCAAAGGAACCAACTCTTCGCCATAGTTTAGGGCTCTTTACATGTCTCATGGTCAGGGCTAACTAAATAGTTTCATTTCCTTCCTGTATAATAATTAAGAATAATTAATTTTAGTTAACTCTATTACCAGACATGTAATAAGTAAAGAAATGTCATTATTATTGGATGTGAGTACCTGCGTGATACGTATGGAAGATATAAAGAACCTCCCTCTTAAGAAAGTGGGTTAAAAATTAACCGAATACAAAAATAACTCAAGCGTGAACTTAACCTAACCGTTCCGACGTTTAGACACCCTGATATACGTGATAAGACTTAAGGCCGGGAAATGTGCCATAGCGGGACTTGGTTCGAAATTCGAGACTGATTTACGATGCGCACACTATAGTAAAGAATGATTTAACGACTTCCACCTCATTATCAAGTTGAAAGATTATGCGGACACGTTTTTAATTGGTGGACACTTGGCGATTTGCTCGGAAAGCACAATATTCATTAGAAAGAAAATTGACCCCAAAAAACTAATGAAGAATAGATGAATTAAATAGTAGTGCATAATAAACACCTAAACGACTCATGTCTAAAAAGCAAATGAAGACGAGACAACGGTTGGATAACAATCGTTGCGCGAGAGTGAAAGCGTTCCGCCGGATTCACATGTGATCTTGTTACGTCAAACTGAGGCCATTCTAATGGTTAAGTAGACGAGATGAAGTATGTTATGATTAAGTATTGTAAAAAAGGGATATCTGTCAGCAGAAGATTTATAATACGGAGGGCTATAGTTATATATAGTTTTGAATGCAGTAAAGCTCCTCATGAAAGAGCTCATCCAGGGAAGTACTGTCACCATTCCTGTTTCTGTCACTAAGCAGTGAGAGCTTTACTGCGTTCTTGTTTAGAAGGGAGGGTGCTGGTAAAACTACATGGAACTTGATAACTTTATCTCTGAATGATTGATGCAATGGCAGCGAAGTGGACGGTGTGGACTGTATCAGAATGGAATAAAACAGACGACAGAAATGAACACGAACATAATAGAAACGTAATAGCAAAAACATATTATTATGTCCTTAATGGCGGCCAAGAGGCTGGAGCCAGTGTCAGTGTCAATATTAATCTTTTATTTTCAGCGAAGACAAAAACACCTCGCGCATTCACTGACAAGCAATAGTTATATAAAAAGTATTATGAAACAAAAACGTAGCAAAAATAATGAAACAGAATATAAAAAGCTAGCAGTTCGCGACAGGCAGTGACTCACATATCTTTGCGATTTAAAGCTTTAAGTGACACTGCAACTGTTATGGACAGGCGTGACAAATCGTGATTGTTGATCCCTCCACTTGATAATCGTAAAGAAAAGTTCTTAAATACTTACACAATGCGCTAATACTCAGACTCACGATAGAACGAAATACTTTAAATTTGCTATCTTACAGCTACTTCGTGCTAGTACAACGTGAAACAAATTATAATAAGGTATGTCGTGTAAATACTTCCATATATATTTATTTCAATAATGAATATATATGGAAGCAAAAGAATATACTTTAGCATAATTCACGTACGGGTAGCGATAAAAAGGCTTAGTACTCACAGGAGAAGCTCCGTGGAGATGTACAATCCCAATCCTATCATTACAGAGCGACAGTTCACACGGAAATTGTGGTTTAAGTGTTGTCGGTACCAACACGGACCGTTTTAGTGTGCGTACGCGCAGGTAAGTTATATTAATCGAGAAATGTATGTACGAGTACATATGATTTAGCAACGTCATTAATTTACCACATTAAATGCATTAGTAGCTAAATGTCAATATTAAACAGCTCTTTTACAACTTTCAAGATGTAAAAGTTCGGGGTATAAACAGCTCCTCGACAAAAGTCGATAAGTCATAGTTTAATACAACTGTGGTAAAATAGACTATTTCTTACCTGATTTAAAACGCTCATTTTAATTCTGAAATAATAATATTTACATTAATTAAAACGCAACGTGAACTTATGCATGCTTTTTTTCCCAAACCGTTCCTTTGTCCGCATTCCCATCTCGTTATTGTCTCGTGCAATGCGGCTGCGACTCTACGTGTAACGGAACGTAACTGTTTAGAACCACTTCGCGTACCAGTTGCCAACTTAATGGGTTTAATGTTATTGCCAAAATAAAGAGGTTACCGTGAAACTAGAGTAATGCACTGCTCCAAATTACCTGTTCGGTATGATTTTTTTACGACAAATTATTTTGAACATTGGAATTTTGCACTGTATCTACTCCGTACTCTCCACAAAACGTAGATAACGATTTGGAATAACAAAAGAATGTGTAGGGCGTAATTTCCTTTAAATATTCTTCTTCACTTTGATGATAACGTATATATTTTGATATTGAAACAGTATATCAAATATAAATATACGTGGAATTGGAGAAGATGCAGACAGCTCTTTAATAAACTAACAGAACAAAAGGAGAAACTCGTCGATATACGCTATGTAAAGGAAACGTAAGTACAATAGACGTGAGAACACAACACACACGAGCCGAAGGTTGTAATTGTGGGAAAATAGAAAAGAAATTAGATCTTGAATGTCAAGTATCAACTAGATAATGTAGATACAAATACAGACTATACCTATAAACGTCACATTAAATGTAAAATGTTACTTATGCTTAGAACCACCAAAGGGCGCTGTGCCATTTGTAATTGTATATATATATTTTTTATAATACCAAGTGACGGAACGGACTAGTCGTGCGCCTGGTGGTAAGCGACACGCCTATCCATTACAGTTGCAGCGCCACTCAGAGCTTTAAATCGCAAACACTGATGAGCACTACCACTGCGGCCGTCACCCTGAGACATAAGTTGACAAGTCCCATGTGCTTGTAATTTCACCAGCGCCGTTAGGTACACTCCAAAACCGGAATGCAATAATGCTCACATTACTGATGAAATTGACGGCGGATATAGATAAGGTGGCAGTACTTCCCTGGACAAACTCTTTCGCTAGGAGCGCTAGTGCCACTAAAATTGTCAAATTCTTTACGCGATCGCCAACGACAATATGTGTATTAGACACAGACCTAAGCATGGAGTAATCGGGACTAGCTTGACCTGGATCTAATTATTTAAATGAAATAATTATAAACCTAATACACGACTATTGCCACAAGACTATAAATTCACACTAAACTTGTTCTCTATTTTCTGAGATCATAAATAATAGTAATGAACTATTCAACCACATCAATTACCTTCTCAAACGTGGAAATTCCCTGTACTACTCCGTACCAAAACAAGTACCAAAATTCATAGTGGGGCACTTTCCGGAACCAAAGAAGACGATGACAAAAACACTTTATTACCACTTGTCCGTAAGAATTGTCGGCTGAAGCGTTATCATCTACAATCCATTAATTTGCTCTATTATTTGGATACATCGACTCTGAAATTAGATACCTATGTATTGTACAATTTGTCTCGGCCGGTGCCGGCGTACGAAATTGGTCATTACTGGTAGTGTACCAAATTAGGTGTCAACGAACTTCACTTTTAAGCAAGCCGTGAAACGGAGATTGTCAACATTTTCCAGAGCATGTTATTTTCTTTGTAATGTAAACTACTCACTTTTCTAAGTAATTTATCAGAAGCAATCTCTTTTACTGTGTATTATTCGCAGTGAGAAACACGTTTATTGACCGATTTCAAAAAAGGACGAAGTTCTCAATTCGTCTGTATTTTTTTGTGTATATGTTTCGCGATGTCCCGCCATTTGTAAACTTTGTGAACATTCGTGTTTGTGTGTGTTTTTAGTGGAAAGATTAGGTCCGACACAAATATGAAGAATATATTCCATCTCTACTTAAGAGTGGCAAATTAGGGGATAAATCCTATTTAATTTCACCCACTTTCTAGAGCTGATCTGATGATGGAAATGGCAGACAGATGAAATGAACTCTTCGACAGTGTTCAGCAGCTACCTTGTGTTTGGGCTCATGCGATTCGTTTTGACGAGGTCTTCCGCATTGTGTTTCTCGTCCAGGAAACCGCAGTCACGAACATAACGAAAGTGGATGAGCAAACGTTTTGACGTCGGTTTTTTTATAAAAAGGTAAAATTATTTCACTATTGGTTATTTTTTCAAACTTGCTTGAACATTACACAAACAGACTCATGCCCTTCAGTTTCATATACCTAAACACTAAACTACAGGTTGGCAACTTCACAATGTTAACGCATAGCGAATGTAATAGAGGGGCGCGAGGAAATTATAAAATGTTATTATTATCCACAGACGTGTTATTACCGCTGGATTTATGCGCATACGACGCCTGTGCCTTCGCAACGCACATGGTCTAGCTGGGTCTATTATGTAATTATACAAAACGTGTTTTCTTCTTTTACCTTAAGTTTTAAAACCACGCTTTAAACTTTTCCCGTTCCTTAATTCAATACAAATCAAAACCAACAAGAAAAAAATTGTTTTAGAACATTAGTTTAAAAGAAGTCCCATTGATTATTTAACAGAACTCTACTATAAATAAAATGAGATTGCCGGCAAATCGTCTTAGCCATTTAACGGTTGTTTTTAATATTTTAGGAATAGCGAATACGAATATCAATGCAATGAACGTGCATAACTCAAGTTTTCTTATTTCGAGATCAGATATACAGATCACTGTCATTGCAACGTAGATACTCGCGCACCGACTCACGATATAAACTTAATCTCATCTACAATCGGAAATAATCGATTCACCGTGCTCATACTTCCTCAAGATAACCCAGAAAAATACTGTACCTTATTCTTTGAGATTAAAGTTGTAATTTAAGAAAATATATATTTCCAGTAAGCGATAGCGCCTCCATACCCGGAGCGCACGCTATGCTTTCACAAATTGATTCACCCATTGTACTAGATCGGTGAATGATATGGCATGTCCATATGCCATCATATTTTCACGGACACAGTAACCTCCATTTTCAAGGTCGATGTGACCCACGTATTGGAAATTGGGTGACAATCTCTTTTACGACGATGAAGTTTAAAAAAGTATGTCATTTCGAATTGTGAATAGTTTCCGACGTTGTAATAAATATAGGTACTCGTATATTTTTTGTTTTGAAATGAAATGAAATTACGTTTATTGCAACCGTGGTTCAAAAATAGTTGCTACATGAAATTTTAGAATCACATGGGCCCTGGCAGAGCACAGCAAAATATACTAGTTTAATTAAGGTATAATTATTAGTTGTAGTTTATAATTATTATCACTTTTATTCAGCGTATGTTTAATATGTTCCTAAACCATCATTGCGTGCTTCGGAAGAATATCACCGAGGGCATGTGCTTGAAAGTCCTCTGTAGCTGACTCAGTCGATACCTCGACTGCCTGAAGTTCTAAACACGCATTAACTGCATGCAGTCGATCTCGGCTGCATGAAGTCAATTTCGACGGTTAATGCGTGAAGTCATAATCAACTTCATGCAACCAACACTTCGACTGCGTGAATTTGATAACGACTTCGCGCCTTAACTGCATGCAGTCGATCTCGGCTGCATGAAACTTGTAACGACTTCAAGCATTAACTGCATGCAATCGAATCCGACTTCACGCAGCCGAAATCGACTGCATGAAGTTAATGCGTGAAGTCATTATCAACTTCTTGCAGCGAGGTCTCGGCTGCATGAAGTTGATTACGACTTCACACATCAACTACAAACATGCAGTCAATCTGTTAGCAGCCTTTGATGAATATCCGTTCAGCCGTTTAAAGATAATCAGCTCTTTTCGCAGTTAGTGTAGGAATCTCAGTCGTAAAATGAATTTATTTTACTTATCGACTTGAAATTTGTTACACTGTGGGCATCCGACGTTATTGTATATATATTATGGTAACCTTAATCTAATGCTGCAACCAGGACAATCTGCAGACTACCGAACTCTTAATCTATTTGCACAAACGTGTTTGGGCATTAAATTGGTCTCGACGAGACGTTAGCTTACAGGTATCGTCTCGTCAGGTGACTTTAATGACTCTTTGGAATGCAGTGTTTCGTACGGGGGCTTTTTAATTTTAATTTAAGTATTATCTGTTATTGTATTGCACGTCAAATATAAAGGATACATTCGAAAATTTCGTCGGGAAAAGTAACTCTGATTTCGATAATATTATAATAACAAGTCTCCTCAACTTTTATTGAAATTGATTACTGGAAAGTGCGCGATACGGGATTCATCCCCTAGTTTGCGACCCTTACAGGACCCGAATAGCGAGATGAGTGGACGACATTGTCAAAGTTGCGGGCAGTAGATGGATGAGGTTGACACAGGACCTATACCCAGCAGTGGGTGAAATCGGGCTGTGGATGATGATGATGATGGGACCAATACTGAGGTACCCTCTTTCCAACAAAAAAGAATCATCAAAATCGATTCAAGCAGTAATCGCGTGTCCTACACAAAAAAAATGTCGAACTGAGAGCCTCCTCCTTTTTTGAAATCGGTTAACAATAACAATATGAGATACATTTCTGGAAAAGCGTTGTCATTTTGTAACACTTTTTATCTATAAGGTAATTTTAATTCAGGGCACGAATTTTCATATATTTAATTTATTATTTGGCAGACTTGAAAGAATACTTCTCGCATAATTTCACAAACTAAGGCATAATTCATTGTTTATCTCGTAACATTAATTTCTCATATCCGTAGTAGGTTATGAATAAAGCGTCGTTCACACGGTGTACCAGCAGAGCGGAGCGTAGCGGCTTGGCGATGCCGGCGTCAGTACAGTTTTAATTGCGGCTAATAACGAATTACGCAATGTCGCTAACTGTGACATAATTGCCGTTGAATTTGTGCTGTTACAATCATCACACGGATGGAACCGCACGCGTCAAAACTTGAAAACTCTCTCTTGTTTCCGCTAAACTTAAAGAATTTATTAAGTTTTTTTTATATAAAAAACAGCCCACCTCTAAATTTTGTGGAATTACATCTTTGCTAAGTATTATTGAACTCGGTTAATGAAAAGTGGGTGGAATCCAATAAACGGGATTCATCCCCTAATTTACCGGCCTTAGAGGCCATTACAACAAAAAGAACCATCAAAATTGGTTCTCATATGTCGGAGTAAGCCCGTAACATACACACAAACAAACTATCGAATTGTGAACTTCCTCCTTTTTTAAAGTCGGTTAAAAACTAACTCGTATTATATAATAAATAAACATAACGCCTACTCGGAACATACTTATATCAGCCTATTCGATATTATTAACGTTTGAAGGAAAGCAGGGCCTGATTCGTACCACATAATTGTAAAGTGAATGGTTTTAAGATGTTCGCAGATAACCGAACGTAATCTGAACTATCACACTCGGTGAAATAAATTTGCTACGTCACAAAACCACTTGATACCTAGGTATCTCCTTTTGAAAGAGTCCGTCCAGGGAAGCACTGCCACCTTACCTATTTCTGCCGCCAAGCTGTAACGTCACCATTACTGCGTTCCGGTTTCGAAGGGTAAGGGTGCTGGTGGAATTACAGGCAACTTATGTGTCAGGGTGACGGGCGCAGTGGGAGTGTCCCTCAGATGTTTGCGATTTAAAACTGAGTGCAACTGCAACTGCTATGAACAGACGTGTCGCTGTTGTCCGCCATTCGCACGACTTGTTCATCCCATCACTAGGTATCATAAAAAAATAATATTCTTGAAAACAATGCCTTGAGAATCTGTTCCCATTTATCATCATCATCGGCAACCCACTATACCAGAGTCTCCTCTGAAGAGAGAGCCATGTTCCGCCGCACTCGCCCAATATGTGTAGGCGCGCTAGAGATATAGGTACTATCTATAAGGAAGACACACGTTTTCCAAGGGTTGTAAGCCCTCTTCAACGTGCAGTTTTTATCATGATATTTTCCTTCAACGCTAAGAAAGTCAATCAGGGATTAAGTAAAAACATCAACCTCTCAATTTTATTGAGAAGCACCCCATATTCTTCCGCTAAGGTGTGCGGCTTACTTGTGTGAAAATCAAATAAAGTCATTTTAAAACATATTGTGTTTAGAGTAAATGAATGTTTAAAAAAATTAAATTATAGAACGTAAGTTTATATTAAACGTTCATTATATATGGTGAATTGTTATATTAAATAACTTTGTATGAAATAAAATTATGCCAATCAAGCGTTATGTTAATAATATTTACATGAGTGAGACACATTTACATGAGATGATTAGTGCTCAAATGATCACACACATACAGGCATTATGTCGTTGCCAATGTATTAGTATCGTATTAAATTTTATTATTATATACATTTAACTCCTGTATTTTATACATTTAACTCCTGGAATTTGTTATTAAAATTTGTATCTTGTACCCTGGCACTCTATTGTATAGTACCATAAATTCAAGCACATAAGTACTGTTAGTAGCCTCTAGATGTACATATTCGGTCTTTTTGTACCTACCTACTGTAGCTGCTGGCTAAAGCTCAGAGTATTCTATTTTAGTCAGCGGCTGTACGTTATAAGCACCAGCCTTTCCCCAAGAAACATGTAATACTTGGTACTTACTTTAATATAAGTCTAACCTGTACCTAATGTAAGGCTTATGGAACAATAAATGATTATTATTATTATTATTATTATTATTATTATATATTTTTCCCTACCCGCTAAGCTAGCTCCGCTCTGTGAAGTATTTATGTACCTGCGTAAACTTTAATAGCTTTGTCGAATTCCTTAATCTGCCGACCGACACGGTCGTGGTACGCGATCCACTTTTGCCGAAGAACTAAATTCTTAACGAAGGTGCTAATCGAAGTGGAGTATCAAAAAGCTAAACAGTATCCGAGTAACGGCATTCGTTATGATGATACACGAAGTGTTACAGAAATTTTACTCACGTACCTTCTACTGATTATACGGGTTGTGTTTTTCTGTGTACGATTTGAAAAGACAAAAGTCAGTAAATACAATGATTGCCTAGCTATATTGAACGTGTTTTCTTTTATTTTTAAATAATCTGCCTCCGTGGCCGAACGGTTACCATGCCGGACTGCCACGCAGAGGTCCCAGGTTCGATTCCCGGGCCGGGAGAAATGTTTGTATGGCCTACATTTATTTCTCTCGTGAGTTTGGGTGTAATTTGTGGTTGTCTATGTGTGTGTCCATGGCACCCGCGACACAGGGTTTCCCTAGTGCGGGGCTATGTTGAGTGTGTGCGTTATTTATTTATTTATTTATTTAATGGTTTAAAGCTTTGTTGTTTTTTAACGACGGGACGAGCAAGCCGTGGGCTTGTTTTGGTAAGCGACACGCTTGTCCATAACAATTGCAGCGCCAATCAAAGCTTTAAATCGCAAAGATCTGAGGGGCACTGCCCCTGCGCCCGTCACCCTGAGACACAAGTTGATAAGTCCCATGTGCCTGCAATGTCACCAGCACTCTTACCTTTCAAGACCGGAACGCTTTAATGCTCACTTTACTGCTTGACGGCCGAAATAGGCAAGGTGGCAGTACTTCCCAGGACGAACTCTATCAGAAGGAGCTCTACTGCTGCTAAAATTGTCAAATTCTTTACGCGACTGACAACTGTCACATTAATGCTCATGCTAGAGGTACTAATTCTTGATAATCGTGTGTATTCGACACAGACCCAAGGAGGGGGTGACATGGACGGAATGGCACTAACATGTTTTGATCAGTTTTTTTTGTACAATTTAGCAATTCCACATTTAGGATGTAATAATTTGTAGTATTATGAAATACAGAAACAAAAAATAAAAAAATATTTTTTTAAAGTTATAAAATGTTAACTTTAGGACGTGACTTCACGGTTGTTTGCAAATCATTTTCGGTTATGTTTGTAGATACGGCATGGAGTTGGTAAGTGTGCGTAATGGTGAAAATTGCACACTAAATCGTTTTAGGACCGTGAATTATAGAGGTCGTTTGTATCTACATTCTCTTGTTATATGTAATTTAAAAAAAAGAATAGTGTCGACTTCTTTCTGTGTTTTAGTAAATACTTGCAATAATATCGTAATATGACAAATATGATAATCATTTGGTTCAATAGTGCATGATTTAATATTACTATATTTCCTTTGCAAATAACAAAATTCTGTTGTTCACAATGTATGTTTATGAAAACTGATTGACCTTATGTATTACCTGCTCATCAATTACAGGCTGCAACAGTATGTGGCGAGCGCTACTGCTGGCGTGCCTGGTGGCGTCAAGTCCGGCGCGGGCGCAGCAGACGCGACCTAACCGGGTCGTGGATGTAGCCAGCGCCTGCGATCGCTCCGCCTTTGCTGTGCACCTTACCTTGGACCAGCCCTTCAAAGGCCTTGTTTTCAGCAAAGATTTCTCGAGGGAATGTCGAGTTCAAGGTTAGTAGGTTTCCGTCCACTTTTATATTATTACATTGGGATGGCCAGTGATAGCTCAGTGGCAGCGCCCGTCGCTGAACTTGTGAACATATTGTAGGGCAGGTTCGATCTCGAGAAGATTACTTGGACTTTTGAAAGGTCGAGGAAATCTTGAGAAATGACTCCATGTTGGAGAAGACTTACCAAATCTTGCGAGTTTTTTAGACCCCAACTTGTACTTAGTACTATTTCCTAAAAAGTGACCCGTGCGCAATAATTGGACTTTAATGGTTCATAGAATAATTTGTATTGTTTGAATTTTTCCTTTTTTTTTTTAATTTCCTTCTTCCAGCGGTGGGTGAAGTCGGATTGTGCATTATGATTACCTACAATTTTAATTTTTCCTGTATTGAAAAATCATTCATGAACTTCTTATGACCACTTTTAAGGAAATCTTCAAAAGAAAGTGTCACTCCACCTGCCATCAAATGCATGTGGCGTGAGGACGTCGACCCTTAACACGACAGTGGAGGAACCAGACGACGACGAGGACCTGTATTATTCTATAGAATTGATCGTGCAGATGGACAGGCATTTGCAGCAGTCTTCTGACCAAGAGCTTATAGTCAGGTATGTGTTTCATCAATTTTGTGTTTACCATTGCTGAGGTAGTGAGTACTGTAAGGTTGTGACATCTAAGAACAATGTAATTTTCCCAATAATTATGTTGCATCAGTCAGCTCACTCTGTTCCGTATAGCAAGATAGCATTGCAAAAGTTTTAAATAACTTTCAGGTGCAAACTGCAACCCAGAGCAGTTCGCATCAACAGCTCAGCATTAGAAGGAGTCATCCAGAACAAATTACGCGAAATGTCGGGCAACGAAGTTAAGAAGTTCAGGTAAGTTATCTTGTTGACCATCTAGAGCCCCGTGGACCAATACTAGGACTGCTAATCGCAATACAAGGCAGCGTAGTCGGGTATTTAGTACCTACTGGTACACCAGATGTCGCGACGACTACCAATTTGCTATATAAGTAATCAGATTTACTCTTATCTCTAGTGTTAACAAACAGCTCAACTAGATAGCGCTTGTTTATGGATACTTACTTCCGTCTATTCTTTCATTAGCACCATGTATCCATATTAGCAAGCGCTAATTTATAAATTAGTTTGTAACGCACAATGACGTCTATTGACACGCATATTTGTCAAAATTCAAACTATTTTAACGCATAATGTATATTTGAGTAATATTACAAGGAAAAAGAAAACTTCTTACATTTCATATTAAAGAGGAATTAATTGATATCAACGGCCATAAATACAAACTAATATAAAGTACTTCCAGGCTTGTGATCATCTAGATATAAGTCGAAATGTTGACATTTTTCAGAGTTACGATTTGTAGTATGGAGATTAGCAGTCCTTTTAAGTTATCGGTCCATGTAAAATTGCAATGACAGTAATTAAATAAAGACGAAACGGTTTTCGATCTCTTCATTTCGTTATCAACGCAAATTAGCGCGAATGCTTTAAATTCATTTCGCCTTTTTGTACTTGACCATTTTTATAAGCGAATGGCGCGTATGATCGGATCTGCAGCTTGATTTTGATTGCCTCTCCCGATCCCGAAGCGTATAATATTGTGGATGAGCCCGATCGGATCCATCCCGATTCCGAGAAGGAAATAGGATCTTAAAAAACTTCGTGAATTCGTAATCTTGTTTTAAAACACACACTCACCAGACATACATTTTGTTAATAGTTAAGTGCTTATCTTCTAAGTTTATATAATAATTATATCCGTGCCGGGGGGGCCTGGAAGGTATAGCACAGGTTTCGACCTAGTTTAAATTTCAGCTTCGTCACAAATTATAATTAACTAATACAACTAGTACTTATTATGTAACAAGAATTTTGTAGTTTGTGATGGTAGAAAATAAACTATTTTTCATTTCATTTTCATTTTTCAAATATTATTTTCGGATTTCCAGGACTGGCCGCAACCGCCAAGGTTTTCTGAATCCAGCCGACGCGGAACAGCGCGAGATGCTGATGGAGTCAGCTCGGGCGTGGATGGAACTGGCGCCGGCGGTGGCTTCTATGGAGCCTGCTACTGTCGAGGTTGGGCAGCCCACTCGGTTACTGATACAATGCACTTTGCCCGGTAAGCGAAAAATCTGAATTGAAATAATGTATTTCAATTTATCCCATAAATCGTAATCTCCTTTCATTTAACTATTTTTACATTTGTACATCCATAATTACCAAATATATAAAGTGTTTAGAATGAACAAGGCTTTTCTCGACAGTGGGCATAGGACTTCGAGTAACGAACTGCGTGGCTCACGACGGCCTCGGCGAAGCATCGCAAAAACTCCTTGACGAGGCTGGTTGCCCTGTCGACGAGACCATCTTCAACAGACCTACCATTCACCAACATCGCCATAGGAGCGAGGTCGATTTATCGGACTTAGAACCCGTCGATCCACAGCGAAACCTCCACGAAAGTACCAATATCAAGCAAGCTAGAAATGACCCTGAATATATACTTAAAAATATCATGACATACCAGCACGCAATGACTACCTTTGCTGCCTTCAAATTTCCTGATAGAGCAAAGTTGCATTTGACGTGTGGAATCGAATTATGCAAAGGCCAATGCCCCGTGGTAGATTGCAAAGCGTTGCAGAAGCCGCATCAAACTAGAGATGGATTGGTCAGAAAAGCAAGGTTGAATAAAGACGCGAAGGGAGTGGTTATTGACCGATTGGAAGTCTACAACAGTATTGAGGTTCTCGCACCAAACATTGAGTTGGAAGATGAAGCTTCAATAAGAGGTAATATGCACTTTTCACCTACACTGTATCGGCTTAAGTTTTTTCCCAAGTCGTTCATTTAGATCTGTCTCTCATTCAGAGAAAAAACTAGTACATAAATTCAATATCCTTTTTGTACAGGTTCGAGAAGAATCGAAGGTGAAGATGAATTCGTCCGAGGCTTCTCTCCTGGTGATAAAACTATCTGCTTATCTCCTGGCAAAATGGCTCTAGCATTCTGCGTATTAGGAGTCATATTCCTATGCGCCATTGCTGTAGCCTTCGTTTCATTGGTTCGAGCAAGAAGGCGTTTGGGACGGGAACCGCTGCACACGTCGCTCTCTTTCTACACTGGTAGCAAAAGCTTATTTTCTTCAAGCGAGAGCTCAAGTTCTGGACTCAGTGGAAGCAAGCTGCTTCTCACTGATAGTCCGTATTTAGACCATCATTCCTCATCAAGCAATAATTGGCCCTATTCCAGGGCTTTTTAAATAACAAATTCAACTGAATTAAAACGACTGTAAAGAAGTTACTATTTAAATACTTCTTTGTCTATTCAGCACCGACAGTTAGAAAGTCAAGCTCAATAACTGAAGCGCGAAATCAGGTTGTTTATGAAGTTAATTGTTCTCTAATAACTTGTCAAAGGTACAACTACCTATTATTTCGTGATGGAAGTGCATGAAACGTGCTATATTCTGGATAGACTATTTAATTGTGTTACAACGTATTAATTTATTGAATATCAATATAGTAAGACTGCTCCATACATTTAAGTTCGTAATAACCTTTGAGAGTGCTTGTTTGAACAGGAACAAATTAAGAGGTACCTACAAGGAGAATTAGATTGTTTACTGTTCATTATTACAAGCATTTTTCCTATTTATTATTAGATGTTAAAAAGGAATTTTCCATTGAGGAGGTGCATTTGAATCTTTGGGACAACGACTGCCAAAAACATGCTTCAAAGGAATTAATTGTACATAAAATAACATTTTACCAAACAGATACAAAGGTTTTGAAAGTTTTTTGTTGATGAACTTGTTCAAAAATGAATTTTGGATAGGTGTGTTTTAAATGTTACTTCTGTCCCCTTAGGTTTAGGGTTTTTAAGGGTTTACATTCCTAGTAAGTATAACCCGTAAAAGTTAACATTAAACATTGCACTCTGTTTTCTATTCTCTGATCTCTCTATGTTCCGTATTACAAATTGACATCGAGATCAGAAACTAGTGCTAAATCTTAAGTTAACTTATGCGGTTTATAAGATTCACCTACTATGGATTTTGTCATCTGCGCTTCCTCGAACTTAGATTAAAAATTATTTTATTATCAATGTAATTTAGTATTTATGAATCAAATAATAATGTGATAAAGGATCATAATTATCAATAATGATCAGCAAGTTCTAGACAGTGCTTCTATTTTTATAAATTTCTATTTCAATTCAATAAATTCTTAAATAAACAAACCTTGTGTAATTATTTATTGTCGAAATCCTACAGCATTGAGACAATAATTAGAAAAAAATTGTGCCAGTTGATTACACTTACATCAGGACCAAGTACTTTTTTTGTAACTCACAGAGTTTCCAAGTCAAATCCCAGGTCACGACCAAATCAAAACAGTGCGTATCATAAATTGTCGCAGTGAAAATTTGTTTTTTGACTTTATTTGTAAGTCAATGTTTTTGACCCTTGCTTTTTTTAAGTATAATGTCATTGACCTTGAGGTCACTCTATATCTAATTGAAATTTGAAATAGGTACGTACATTAGTAAGATTATTTTTGGTTTGAAAAAAGAAAATAAAATATTCGACAGAGTTAGTGAGTAAGCATATTTTTTTAATTATCTCTTGAAACTTGAAAACACGAAATCCTCCAACGATTAACTCAGTGTATCATGTGACACAGAACGAACGTAAGAATCCCATGTTTTGCTACAGATTATTACGTAGGTACCTACATTTTATGTATAAGATCCATGATCCATGATTACAATATGCAAATGTTCAACTAAAACAAAGTTTGAGGTTACTACATTCAAACTTCTTTCCCATTCCAATTTAATATAGGATGTTAATCTTATAACTTATTTATTTAGAATTGAAACTCAAAACGGTAATAATACTTAAATTAAAAATTGAGTTGTGAAAAAACTGTAACTACATAATATCAGTACTTACAGAGTACTAAAAAACTGTAACTACATAATATCAGTACTTACAGAGTACTAAAAAACCGACCTCAAAAGTTCGTGGAATTACATAATATCTATTTGCCTAGTTTTGTTGAAATCGGTCACCGAAAAGTGCGCGAAACCGGATTCATCCCCTAGTTTGTCATCTTCGGAAATGAAATTCGGAGGTGAAATATTTTCTCCAAATTTAAATAGGACCACTACTGAGGTATCCGTTTTCCAACAAAAAAGAATCATCTAAATGGGTTCACAAATTTAAGAGTTATCGCATAACATACATACAAAAAAAAAAACAGTCGAATTGAGAACCTCTTCCCTTTTTTGAAGCCGGTTAAACACTCCATGATCAGTATCACAGACATATATATCTAGATATATTTATTGTCTGTGACCAGTATGATGCATATAGGATTAGTCTATGGTATGATGTTAAGAATTTTTTCTTGTTTTCTTGGCTTTTCGCGATTAGTGTTTCAGCCAATTTCTTGTTATGATATACCCTTAGAGGATGGAAAAAAATAAAATAGTCTAAGGATATACCATACCACAACTTAAAAAAATTCTAGTTGTCTATGGCTCTTTGATAGTGAAGTTCACACACATTTTGTTTGATATCCATCCAGATTATGTTAAACGTTAAACGGTTTTCCAGGATTTCACAAAAATTAAGATTTGCAGTAGCTCTAGTAAAGCGGCGGCATGTGTGCGTCCCCGCCAGAGTAATGTTTTTCCGGGATATATCTAGATTAATAATGTTGCTAATAGGAGTCGTGAATGTTGAACAAAACAACAAAACAATACAAATACCATTAAGATCTACTAAATAAAATATTGTTTTAAGTAACAAACTTTTGTTGAGAAACATTTTTATATATTTGGTGGAATAACATAAGGAATAAATTATTTACCTACTTTGAGTGTAGGTAGGTATATCTTGTGAATCCGGTGTCTGTGGTATTTTTGATATAAGATATTTCCTTTACCGGACAGATTTCGCCGGCAGGAAATGAAATCTTTATAACCACTTTTATCAGGCCCGTAGACAAAGAAAACAAAGCTTACAAAATAAATCTCGGAGGAAGAACTACCATCGTATCGATGGACAGGATCAAGCCAAACTATTCTATGAAAAATCCTGGTATTCCTTCTAGTCAACCAGTCTTCGCTTCCACTTCAACCATCGTTGCCTGTGCCGCGACCTGGCACGCGCTCCGGTAGGCGCGTCCACTTCCCTCAACTTTATCGATCTTAAGGCCCTCCCAGGCCTGAATTGGCAACCGACCACCTTGCTATTTTTGGTATTACATATTTCTTCACTTGAAAAATATAAAACTTCGTTTTCAGTTTTATTGTCAATTGATTATACTGATATATTTTACGTGGAGTAAATTAATTAAGTAATAATTGTTATTATTATTTTTCCCTAATGGCGGTCACGAGACTTGGGCCCGTGTCAGGGGGTCTACTCTCGATCTCCGTCCGACATCCGTCCGAAACAATCACTGTTAAACATTGACTTACAAATAAATGGACGACGGGTCTAATACAAAAACCAAGAAAAAAATGTCCCAAGTCAACCTATTCGAAATTCAAATTGTAATGTCATCGCAGTATCGCGCTGTCTGTCGAACAATTGAAGACTAAAGCGGAGTGTGGCGCTCTGTATACGATTTTAGCGCCTTACAAGTGCGGACACTTTTTAGCGCGGACCCGACGTCCATATAATTGTAAGTCAATGTTGTTAAATAAGTAATATTCGACAAAATTAAAAGACAAGTATCCAGTATGAAGCTTCTTTCGCATCACGCGTCTTATCATTTGGTCAAGAATTGCTTATTTGGCAGTAATTGTTTCGGACGGATGTCGGACGGAGATCGAGAGTAGACCCCCAGTTTTGTAAAAATGAAAAATGAAATAAAAATTATGACGATCGCCGCCAATGTCAGTTATTTTCTTCCAGATTGTCTTAAAGAAATAATTGTTTGATTTATGCCGTATTGCTTTTAAGTCTTAGACTATGGACTTTCCTTTATTTTTTTCCACCCTATGGTACTACATTGTTTTAATGTAAGTTTCGCTGTTTTAAAAACAAATAAGTGGCTGAAACGCTAACCGCGAAAAGTCAAGAAAAAACAAAAAATACTGCTGAGTGTTGACATTTACATTTTATTTATTCTACTATTATATGTAAACCTTAGGCCTTAGAGGGTGGAAAAAATAATAATCTAAGATGTAAAGTGACAAAATTTCGTTGGAACGCGTACTCTACGCGGTAGCGCAAAGCGTTACTGGGTATCATCAATAAAAAAAATAGTCGATCGATTTAGTACCATAGACAATCCAAATACATGCGTACAACACTAGCACCAACTATGACATCATTTTGATCAAAGATTAAATAGTCGCAGACAACCCATTGTTTTGTTCATTTAACTTTCAATACAAGGAAGCACTTCTAATCAACAATGAAAAAAAAAAAAATTTAAATTCAATCATCAAACATAAGTAAAAAAAACCTTTTACCCTATATTCCAATGCAATAAGTATAATAATTGAACGAAGATGCCTTAAATAAGTAGAAAGAATGAAAAATAAGAATAACAGAGTTATTAAAATGAGTTCGTAAAAGTTTAAAGAATTCGAAATGGACGAGAGTCGCCAAGGAGCGTGTCACACTTGCCAATATTTTCGATAGTGTTTTAGTTACGTAAATTGTCACATGTCAGCGATGGCAAAATGTTTAAACTGTTTGGTAGAAATTATTTGGTAAAATCATAAATTATAATTTATGAAGTTCACGAGACCGTTTTATTGTTCGCTAAGGGAACGATAAATTCTCCAAAAAGCTATTTAACGAAGAGATAAATTCAATGAGAGACTTGAATAGAAAGTTATTTTACAAACTGAGAAGAAATACACATATAGGTAAAAATGGGCAGTAAATTTTACATAGAAATGGTCTAGATATGAAAATAACGTAATTATGCCGTTGTGCCTTATTAAGTTTTGTGTACTTTAGAGGTGAACGTTACATTATTAACTGATTAACTAATGTGAAGTAAAGTGAAATTATTTCTTGAAAAATTTATTTTTAAGCTATAACCAAAAAAATAAAGTAGTCAACAGTGGTTCACAATTCATTTCATTTATTTAAAACCTCCAAACTTAACAGGGGTAGGCATGAATTAGTTTCACAGAAAATAACTTTAATCTTTGACGCTTGGGCGGTGAGTGAGGTGATGCTTTCAAGACGACTTTTTTCGCTCGTCCGTTTGCCTCGCCCTCGACTCTCCGCGCACGTACTCGCTCATGGATGATATTTCAAAGATTTCTATATGAATTGTGATTATTTCTGAACTCTAATCTCATCAAGTGCTTGATTGTTATGATTTTGTTTCCGAACGGCCGGTACGGGAACAATTATTCGAGTGTTAGTGCCGTGGGATTGAATCTGGTACTCTGGCCGTAAGGTCACTTGTGATATTTTGTGTGTGCCGACGAGTTTATGTGTAAAACTGTGCTGAAAGAGCATTCCCGGACTCTTAGCATAAGGTATGTATGTTAAGATTAGTCACGAAAACGCTGAAATTTGACTTTCTACCGCACGTCCTTAGCTTAGACATCGAACTGTATATGCATACGATTTCTTTAAGTGGTCCGTATCCTTCCTTATACTTTTCTATTTGACTCTGAGCGGCTTTGCATAATAATTATTACTACAGTGTGCGTAGAACTCTTACATTAAGTTAGTCAATTTCTTGCAGTTGATTACTTTTAATTGGCTCAATAATTTCCAAGTGGACCGTCTTTCCGGTTCTCTTGTTAAAAAAAGACCATATTGTTGCAAAGGCGAGTTGTTTTATTCAAATTAAGTCATTGCAACTTTAATTAATGTATTACTATGATTAGAGATGGGAAAAACTGCTTATTTTTTAACTGTTTGAACAAAAGGCATGCTTTTTGAGACGCTTTTCACTTAAGCGTTTTATAGTTTAAAGCTTAAAAGACCGTTTAGAAAAACGTATAAATTAATAGATTTTATGTTAAAAAAAGCGTGCTTAGCAGCGTAGTCTGGATAGCAAAAAGCAAGAGTAGAACACTAAAGGTTTTAAGTTAGTATGTTGATGTATAAACACGGGTTTTATTTTTATTTATAAAATTATTATACTCATTGACAAATTCATTTGTTTAAGATACATAAATGGTGGGACATGAAACTTAGGCGCATTGTAAAAAAATTTAATTGTTGAGAAAATAAAAAGCTTAAAATTAAAAGCGTGCTTATTTTAAAAAGCAAACCTTTTTGACGTTTTTGTGTGTATGGTACGCAATTACTCTCAAATGTTACGGCATTTGTGAACTGATTTTGAGGATTCTTTTTTGTTGGAAAGAGGGTACCTCAGTACTGGGCCCATTTGAATTTAAAGAAAATATTCCTCTTCTAAGTGGCAAATGGGGGATAAATCTGGTTTCACGCACTTTCCAAAAATTTAAGTTCCTTTTTTTGAAAAAGTATTAATAGCTCAGAATACACCTGTAATAGGAGAAATATCTATTTACTCTTTGCAGTCTTTGGTTTGAGCTATTCAAGGTTAATAATGTATTAAATAAACACTGAAGAGTATGAATCTTAAAACCCATAACTTAATTGATATAAAGGCATGTTCTCAATAGAAAGGTAGGAAGAACCAGTGGAATCACAAGCACAAACAGGATCAGATGTGGTGCCAAGGGCAATATTGGTCTTAACTCGAGGAGGGGCTGACATTGCTTTGGATGTTGATATTATTTTTGGACATAAACATAGAAGGAAGCTTCATGCTGGTTTTCAGGCTTAGGAAAGCAAAGGTTCTCAAGAAAATTTTTTTTAGTTGTGGTAAAGTAAAACAATTTCAATTCACAAGAAAACATTTCACAAGGTGAAGCAAAAATTGTCACACAACAGCTCACCGTTGCACTCAATTGTTTATGTGTGTTTCATTATTCCAATGTCATGACATTACATATTGGTAAGATTTTTAACAATACATAATGTACTTCTTTTTGTAACTCTGTAAATATATCAACATTGTGGATAATTCTGTACAATTACAAATATAGTAAAAATGAGTGTAAAAATAAATATTAATTCCATAAAAAGA
The DNA here is from genome assembly GCF_003589595.1 of Hyposmocoma kahamanoa. Classification (NCBI taxonomy): domain Eukaryota; kingdom Metazoa; phylum Arthropoda; class Insecta; order Lepidoptera; family Cosmopterigidae; genus Hyposmocoma; species Hyposmocoma kahamanoa. The sequence continues at coordinate 2,770,020 of NW_020653608.1, read as the reverse complement.
TTATTTTTGTGCATGTATTTGTATCATCATTAGCAGTGTTTAAATTTACTGTATGTAGCAAGTGTGGGTTTGGTTAGTGTCAGATAATAGTGTTTTTTATCATTCACTGTTATCAATTCTTAGTAACCAGCACTGACACTTACTTGTGATACTAATTTTACCTATATTATACGTAATTAACGTGAAATATTTATTGGAAAAGACCTACGGGTAACTATTACATCTTTACCACATGCAAAATAGGCACTACAATATCCAATTGTGGAAACTAGCCCACTACACTACACGAAACAATATTATTCTATACACAATGATTTAAATGTCAATAATAAAATAGTTTATATGTATAAATAAATAAAAATATTATATTGATTATATTAATACGTAATAATAATAATACATGTTTATATACATTAAAAGATTGGTATGGTGTGACCGCCTGATCTCCGCGACTCAACGTCTAGGCCTCTATATTGCGTGAGTGGAATCAATATGTTACTTCAACAACAAATTTTTCTATTATTAAAACTGCATCCCTATCATTTGCTGTGCCGGACTGGGTCCATAATAAATTTCTCTCTGTATTTTGTTTTTACCACAGACCTTGTTAATATTATGGAAAATCAATAAAGTATTGAGTTCATCATACCATTTGTTTAATAAGTATACCATAGAGTTTCCACTTACTCTCCTCAGGCTAATTTACCTTGCAATTGTATACTAATGTTTAATGATTTTCAGAATATGAAATGTGATTTGTTTAACTATGAAATAAAAGATTTTGAATTTCAAATTATCTAAATTTATAAAACTCTGGGTATACATATATAACTAGAGTTTTCTAAATTCTATGAAGGAGTTACCTGTATGTTTTCCAGCTGTTGGGTAAGTTCCTTCAGCTCATTAAAATTATAAGAAGAGGAGGTTCTAAACAGAGTATAATTTTGTAAATATAATTATTACAATAATTATCACAATCAAACCTATATTTTTCTTGTATAAGTACTTATACAAAGTTGATATTGTGTTCTTGTTTTCTGTTTATTATTTCTTCATTTCATTTCCATTCTCAAAATTTAACCATTAAAGACTGACTTTTAAGTTTTACAAATAATGACATTAATAACAATTAGTTGTATATAATTCATGTGTTATTGTTGGTAATAGAAAGATGTTTTTAAAAATTCCACTCCTAGCTCACTTGATCAAAAAAGCATGATATTTCTAATCCATTGACAGTAACTTTTTTTTTATAAACTCCAGCAGTCGGATGACTATGAGCAGATGAGTTGCATGGTTTGTGGCATGTACAGTCAACTCCCCATGAGGAGCCCCTCCAATTGCAGCTGGATTTGCACTTCTCATAGGCAACCAACTGATCGCAAAATTACATGATGCCCCAAAAAAAAAAGCAGTAATCCCAAACCACATTGGCAAACCAGGTCATGAGAACTGACCAGAAATTGCTTGAAATCAACAGCAATAGTAATTTAAGCCACAGGAAAGCTCTTTGTCTTTCACTCTTTACATCTTTGCTATATGAGTGAGTGAAAGACTGGTGTACTATTCAAATTGCACTTGCAATAACAAGCTGCCTACGGCGCCGGTGTCGCAAAAGCATGTGGCCAGCTTGTTACACCCTTCCACTCAAGTTCCATTTCCTATATTGTTTTTTGTGTCAATAGTGGCAGACTTTGTGGTAGGAGTGTACTTAAATTGAACAAGTTTTGTATAAATGACATGGGGTGTCATTTATACCTCCATTTAAAATCTGTAGCCATAGATGGAGAGACCGACATCTATAACTGCATGAACCTACGATAGATATTAACATTGTTTTGCTACATTAACTTTGTTAAACTAAATTACAGTAACCTCATTTTTTTTTTCAAATACAGCTTATAAATGGGCAACCCAATGATTATTTATATTGTATATACCATTTACATTTCATGATAAAATATTCAGCAAATTTTGTATTGCATAATGCAAATATATTCATGTGGTCACAGTATATATTTTTTTGAATGACTAAGTTTTCCTTGAATGAATTCAATCAATGACCTGTTTGATGTTTTTTATCAAACAGATACATTAAATTGTATATTTGGTTGTAGGTATTTGGTACTTCCTTCAGTGTTTGGTAATTTAGTCTTTTAATGGATAGATAGATGTAGGTGTCCAGAGAAAGATGGCCAGCAGCAATGGATGTGGACAGTTCAGGACCAGGAGAGTTGGAGAGCTCAGGGGAGGCTTATGTCCAAGAATACACGCGTGTAAGCTGAGGATGTTCTGATCGTTTAATAACAGCAGTGGTAGCCCTGTGGGAGAACTTTTTCTTCTCAACAGAGAGGTGGACGGTTTGGATCCCTATGGATGCCTCCTAATTAATTGCTAAGCTATGTAAATTTATGAATGTTCATGGCCTAAACACTTCCAGTAGAGAACCTGTGCCCAGCAGTGGGAGGTATTGTGGATTGACGATAACGATCCTTTAACGTGTACAATTTTCATTTTATTTATGCATTATGAATGATATAAATAAAATAGAATGTAAAAGGACCGTCAAATTGTGGCTTAAGAGTAAGATTTACAATGAAACAGAGGACTTGCTGGAAGTGGTTTCATAATTACAATTTGTTGTAACCATTAATTTATAACTACTAATTATTTTATTGTTAAATATAGAAAATCTATTTTTAAGCTGTAATATAAAGAAATTTGCATAAAAAGATGCCTAAAATACAGGTATACATTTATTTAGTTTAGGCATCGCAATTACACATTAGATGCTTTAAAATATATAATAGCTTTACTATGAAGAATGTATAATCTAGATTCCCCTGTTAATTCTGATTTAAATACTATAATAGCCTTATTTACATTTGTTTTTACTTATATTGTATTAGATTAAGTTCTATTGAAATAAATTTATCTTTATTATATACTTGAACTTACACCAGCAGACTATCGCGGGAAATGAAGTTGTTTATGTATGTGTAGAGGTACACACTAGCAGAGTTCTAAATGAAACTGTTTGGTGCCGTGGGCACGTCCTGCCAGTTTGTATAGCCCCCGAACTGTGCAATGGAGTGTGAAGGACTATAAATAAAACCTATTGGCAGGTGTACTGTAAACACTGTTCGCTTTGGCCTTTATAATCGTCAACACTTCAGAAATGATCTCAAAATATTCGAAATAGGGTACTCGCATTAGTACTTAATGTTTCAAGGATTCTTACGAAAGATTTGGCTAGAAATTGTATTTACACCAACTCCTTCTAAAGTAGCTTCTATGTACTCTATGGTATAGAGTAATATTTTCTCAATAAACTTTGCAACAGGTCTTAGCATTACGACATTACCCTTTCTTCACTAATTGAATACCAGCCTAAAGATAATGTTAAAAACGTTGGTTCACATTGGCTTAGCTACCAGGCTAATTTGAAGTCAAAGACGCGATCTAGAAAAATAATGATCACCTTGGAGAACACCATGATAATGTTATCATATCTAATTCGTATGAAAGAGTTCTTATGTCGACCTTTTGGGGGCAATGAGGCTTTCAAGGCGGGTCATACAAGGTCGACCTACTTGAAGGTGGATGAGGTAGTTTCCCGAGACGCGACCATAGAGGGTGAACACCCTACGTGCCAAATAACTTACAAAAATATCAAGGTGAAAAAAATAGCAAAATTTAGCGAATTCTCTTATCAAACATTTTCATTTAATATTTTCAAAATAATAAAAAAGATAAAACATACTCAATTATTACTAAATCAACTGCGTCATCAAAACAGGAATACAGTTTAAAAAACTCAACACGTTATTAAATTCTCCGGTACAAGGGGTGTATTGTACAGGGGTGGCGATAAAGGGGGTGGGGCGTGCGTGCAATAGGGATATGCGGCTCGTCGGCGCCGGGAGCCCGATCGATATTGCGGCTCACTCGGCACTATTCGTGGCCCCGCGCGCTTGTGTCCGTGTTCCACACTGTGTTCGGCCTCCTGTGTGCACACAGGCGTGTTTTATTCGCAAAGACTAAGTGAAGTGGCCACCATTGGATGCACGGAGATGAGATAGTCCTCACCACTCTTTGGTACGTGCGCTAGTGATGTAATCCAACCAGTAATATAAATTTTCTGGTGTTCAGTGCCTGTGGGATCAATAGCAGATTCTGATGGGTGATGTCACGAGTTCAGGAGTTAAATAGGAAGTAGGTTTGTAGGTTCACTATGTGAAGTATCTACGATGTAACGTTGTAGCGTTTGTAATTATGGGACCTTAAGGCTTTTTCGTGATTTTTATCATCGTTGTTGTTACCAAAAGTAATGAGTGCATTTGAGACATCATCGACGTAAAGATACTCGTTTTAAGTCGCGGAAAGCAATTCATATAAAGAGTAAAGGGTATAATGTTCAAACTCGAAGCAATTGCCTAAATTGGTCGACTCGTTTGTTTCAATTATGAACACTTGTTCTATTATAACATTGATGCATGACTCTAGAGCGCCGGAAAAAAAAACTTAATTTAATATTTCAAAAATCTTACAACAGTGTATGAATAATACACACTTCGAAATTAAAAAATGATTCATCGACTGTAATTAAGTTCTGGGTCAGGTGTTGTAAATTATGTGATTGCCGTAATTAATAGCTTTGACCTTTTCAACTGCTCAAGTATGTAGTCTAGACCGAGTTGTCCAGCCCTGGCTGCCTTTTAATTCGTTATCTTCGATACGGGTGTGAGTCATCAACTAATTTTTCGTAACGACTTTCATCCAGAGAAGGAGTTTGAGATTGGTTTAAACCATGAAATAAAGCGCTTATTCGTTTGTGGTTCTTGTCAAACAATGCTTAAACTCATTTATTTCATTTAACGTTTAATAAGTTTGTCCAGATTGACCAAAGCACATTCTTTGTCATTTGGACCGCTTGTCGTTCGGACTACAGTGTAAAAATAAACGTAGTTACATTTTCCTTGCAATTGGTTGCTTCTAAACACAAACACGAAACGTAAAAATGAGTGTTTTTTTTTTAATTTTACACAATTTATTTTTGATATAACAGAAAAATTACACTACTGCATGGAAAAAAATGTTCGATAAGAAATAATAAATGTTGAGGCGTAATAAAACAAATATATGTATATCTAGGAAATGGAACTATTTTTCCGGATTTAAATCGCAAACCGACATTTCGGGCCCTTTACAGGTCCCATGGTCACGGTTGACTCAGGTGGTACAGTCTTCAACCAGTTATGTCAAATATTGATAAGGGTGGTTTGCATCATTGGCCCGAAACGTCGGTTTGTTTGAAAAAAAAAACGAATATACGCGATTTAAATCCGGAAAAATAGTTTCATTTCCTATGTGTAACAATCGCGAAAACCTAAGAACTTGATAAATATTATATCTATTGTATGAATCGTGTTACATGTTAAAGAACTATATACTGGCAATTAAAATTAATTAAATATTTTTAAAATTTTCAGCAAGTAGACCACTAATTATCTTTTCATTTCATTTTTGAATATCACAGATAAGTACAAATAACAACCAAGGTAGACTATATGTATATACATAATTTATAAAAATATTTAAAGTCATAATAAAATTCTAATCTTTGATGTGTATGATATACAGTATATGCATACTGTCACAGCAGGAAACTAGTTCTTATTTGATTGAAAGTCGTAGAAAAATTACACTCTTATAAATCATAATATTATTAGAAATATTTAAAATTTAAACCAATCAAACAAAAAAGATTCTTTGCTGATTAGGTATGCGCGAGGGACATTAAGTAGCGATTTTTTAATTATCATGCCATAGGTAGCATTGCGTAAGTTATTAATTTACTCTGAAACATTTGTTAATCCTCCTCCTTCGTAATATAAATCCTAAGTTTTGCTTCCACTTTTAACTTCGACGGTGCTATAAGAGTCCGAAACAACAAAAGACTCGAAATGTTAACTCGTCTCTCTGAACAAAAATTTTATCTTCTCTACATGCGTTGAATCCAGACGTTTCAAATCATTTTTAATATCTGAATTTCCTCGACTTGATAAATAAGTGTGTAATGGAAGATATAACAACAAATAATCTATTTTCACTTTGTATAACAACATTTGATATAATTTCTAAGGGTATAATCACTCACTGTATATAATCAACAAAAGTTATAACAATAAAAGGCATAATTTCAATGTGTATAATAAACCTTTAGAATAACAAGCACTAGATACAATGATTAGGTGACATAATGAACAAGTGGTACAAATACTACCAGTATAACGTATTAAATAATATAACACAATATTTCGTTTTACGAATAGTTGAACGGCCCTATATTATGTTGATAAGATTTTTTTTATTTCATTAAATGTACAGTCGCAAAATATAATTGTGTTTTTATATCTTTCAGTGCTTTTTGTGTTATAACGTATATTTATTAAAACTTTACGCGGAATATTTAATTACACTAACCTAACCTAACCTAAACCCACAGGAGGTCGAACCAACTAGCAAATGCAAACAAATTCGGTTCTGGCACTCTCCGGCCGCTGCCGCGACACGGTCGTTGCGCTCGCTCGGCTCCTACAGCTTTGTTACATACTAACCTAACCTAAACCTTCACGAGGAGCAAATGCAAACAAATTCGGTTCATTCACCAATGCACCCAAACACCACTGGAATTATATTAATAATAACATTATTCTCAGTGAGTTATATCTGAAGTGTTTATATAAAATGAACATTATGCCATCGGTATATTAGATTGAAAGTTGTTATATCAATCGTCTATTATACCCAGTGACTTTTCATATATCATGCAAGAATATGTCAAATGTCTGTATACCATAAATTAATTATATCCGTTAAGCGTTATATAGACTAAAATATGACATTTGTTGGTATATATTACGAACCGCACCCTATATAAATAATTTAGTATGCAAATCGATGGACTTACAATTACTCTCAGAAGTTCCAAAGTATGATATGGTGTTACGGGCTGGTGTCAGCAACTCGAACCTATTTCTAGTCCCAGAGTATTACAGTTTGTTGCCAGGAGCGTCTCATAAGCCAGTGATATTTACAAGAACCCTGCCCCCGCCTCTCCGTGGCCACTTGCGGGGACCGACCACCACATACTGACCAAGTTATTCAATGCCATCCAAAGCGCCATTGCCTCCATATATTCCACGTAGTAATCTAATTTCTTCATATGAACACACTACTTGGTGGCAATATACCGAGATTATGATGTACGATAAATGTGTTTAGTCTGCACATCATCATATGACAGGCGTGTAGAGAAATCTTACAATTGTGTTTGCATTATTGTTCGTTGTCGTCGTGACTGTCTTTTTTGCGGCAAGTTCAGTAGATTATTTATACTTTGAAATCCAGTAATGAATTATGGAATGGAAATGAACGATCATGTTTTATGCATGGTTCACGTTACGTTGAGATTGAAGCGGAGGAGAAGGAGAGACATTTGTTTAGTTCACATATTCCATAACAAACAAAAGAAAAAAAATTAAAATAACTGCACAAAAACAAAAATTAACATGTCAGTTCATCAGTTATTTTAAAAAACGAAAAACACAAATAAAACTTTTATAAAGGCACAAAAAAAAAATACTTTGTGTGGTAACAACTGCAATAACAAAAGTGGATTCTTTAACAATTTTTTACTACAATATTATATCTCTGATATGTTTTCATTTGAAAGGAAAAAAATAGCTCTACATTAATAAAGTATTCCATAAACCACTCGATCATCTAGCTATTTACCATCCATGAGTTGAATTACAGTATCCATACAAATTCAATACAATGCTGCACAGAAACCAACATACTGTTTCAGTCGATAAAAGTGCTATTTTTATTCACTAGGAACAAAAATAGATTATACATAACATCATTTAAATAAAAACACCATTCTGTTCAGTCCAGAAAGGTGTCCACAAGTCGCTCTACACTTATTTTGATACAATAAATAAAAACTCCACTCTCTAGCCGATCGCCATATAAATGTGGAAGCGAAACACTTCGTGTGAATCCTGGGAATATCCACAACATAGGGGTGGAATCCCAGCCCACAGCCCACGTGGAGTCCCGCGATGATGGAACAGGGAAGGCGGAATCAAATTATGCAATTCCATCGCACTCTCCGTAATATATCCTGTGGAATACCGATATAGTTTTCAGTAAGTGACTAAAATTAATACGTATGTAATTTTATGTTCGCGAGTTAGTGTTAGTGCAACATGATTAGTTCAAGATTTCTTCAGGTGCATTTTACGTTGGTAATATCCGCAAATGCTTTAAAAATTACACAGAACCGTGTTAATAGTGCTCCAAAGCTTCATTTTTGGATGATATCATGCAACTGTCCAGTATTATTTGCTATGATATCATCTTCCGATTTGCTGTGTTTACTATTTGGCACTTGTCGTTAACTGTATCTTTATATCTCTTTGAAATTGTGATATTTTGTGTCAAAGGCGGAATTACTCGTAAAGTGCACTTTGTATGCGATGACATTGAAATGATGTCACCTGTTTGTTTGTAACTGTCGTTAAGCAAAGACGTACCGGGTGTAAGAAAAATGTTGAACCATGTAAAAACCACTTTTGTAAAAATACTTTGTTATAATATAAGATCGGAGGACAGAGAGGCAGGGGAAGGACTGAACAATTTAGATCAGATAAGGGTAAAAGTTAATGTCGTGCCGTATCAGGAACTAAAAGTTAGGGCGCTGAACAGAGGTGGCTGCCGATAATTATACCGTCAAGAGCCTAGCTTGTAAATAAGAAGTTATGTTGTAAGTGTGACCACCAAATCAATATGGCTGGACTTTTCAGCGTATGTATTGTATCATCTGTGTAGTATTTTATATAGCATGTATAAAATATGTGACATTGAAATGTGTTTGTTTTTAATGCACTTTCGTTTTGTATCGCTTTGCGTTATGCAATTCAATACTCGTGTATCAGCTTTGCTGTGATTAAAGCCACGCCCCGTCTGTTTTACATCACGGATAAAAATTCTTCTTTTTTATAAAGGTGGTTTACGATGAGTCAGTTTTAGAACAGATAACACTGCCCCACTGGCTTCATGTGCTAATGGCATAAATATGATGATGTCATAGTCGACCGCTCACATTATTGTACACTTCTGGCCGTCAGATCGTCATTCCGTTTTTGTATACTATATCCGGACATAAGGTAATTGCAACAATATGTGGGCGCCTTGTAGCTATATCTATCTGCACGGGCACCGGTCACGGTTTAAATCGTAATTATCTTTTGAAAATTCTTATGTTATAAAGTGCGAATATGTTTCGTAACAGCCTTTTTATCACGTGATGTCGTTACGTTATCTGTTACAATTACACTGATACGAGAACGCGCGGCAATACATCTGGATATTTTTATGTACTTGTGAAATTGTCTGGCTTATAATTGTAAGTCACTTCAGCGGATGGATAACACCTCCCTCTGAAGTGACGGAACTATTGTATAGTATTTTGTTCTATATTTTTTATGTGTAACTAGTAATTATTTTATTACAGTAAATAATGTAGTGTAGGAGAAAAGTTTAGATACTTTTCTAAGACACTTAAGTTGGTTCCCTTTAATATTAATCGCAAGGATTTTACAGAAATGTTAGACTTACGAACTTAGAGAGCAGGTGATCTGTTTCTGTGCGATAAGTGTCACCACCAACCCATTTATATGTTCCACTGCTGGCCACGGGTTTCCTCTTCAGCGAGGGTTTAGGCCATAGTTCGCCACGGTAGCTTAGTGCGGGTAATGACGAGAGATTTCATACTTTTTCCGAGGTTTATGAACCTTCTTTGACGTGCAGGTTTCGACACGATGTTTTCCTCCACCGAAAAGTTCTTGGTAAATTTCAAATTCAATTTCGCACATAAACCCCGAGAAACTCAGAGGTGCGACGCCGGATTCGTACCCACGGCCTCCGCATGAGTGGTGGTAGGTCGAACCACTAGGCTACCACGCCTTCTTTTTGATAGGTGGATGTGCTATCTATATTTTTTGATTGATATATAGATCGATATGTAGATATAGTTTCTTCGACTTCTAAAAGAAATAACACAATTTTTTTTATAGATCTTTGAATTACATTGATTTTTGATTGAACAAATTTTTTTACATTGGTTAGGTAAATCTACGATTGAATTACCATTATACTTGCATGTAAAGATGACATTTGAAATGCCATTAACGAATTTCCACATTTAGGAATAAATACAGTATTACATACATTATATATTACGTTTCATGTAATAAAAATAATTTAAAATATTACTTTACAAAATCTCACAAAGTATTATCTAATTGTTACCCTACATTTTTTATATTTCCGTAAATGATGTGTACCTAGTAAAATTTTCTAAAGAGCCTTAGCGTTGCATGGTTAACCTATTTCATACGAATGTATTGATTGACATAATTTCCTCGGTCGTTAGTTTATATTGCAATTAATAGTACCATGTGATTACAGTGACAGTTCTCGCTAGCGACCGCGTAAAATGTTTGTATACAAAATGTTGTTTCTTCTTGTAACCGCTAGGGGCGTTGTATAATTTGCCATGCAAAATTGTGAAGTAATTTAAAAATACGATGATACTAGTGGATGCTGATAAGCAACAACCTGTCAGTCAACATGCAAATGGTTTTGTGAAAATGGCACCTAAAAACATTTATATAAATATTTTCGTTGTTTTTAATACTTTGTTTCAAAATTTACTTGTACAATGAAATTTTTTGCTGTTGTGCTCATTGTTGTTGGGGACTTAATATTGTAGTAATAAATCGCAACACTTCATCATCCGTGAGATGACGAATGTTTAGTCTAATATTTTGGAATTTTTGTTCTGAATTGGGTGGTTTGCATTAATATTAGACATACCTGGTTGATGACTACCGTATCAGTCAGTAGTGTCACCACGGGACCTGGGGGTCTACTCTCGATCTCCGTCCGACATCCGCCCGCAACAATTACTGTCAAATAAGTAATATTCGACAAAATTAAAAGACAATTATCAAGTATGAAGCTTCATCCGCATCTCGCGTCTTTTCATTTGGTCAAGTATTGTTTATTTGGCAGTAATTGTTTCGGACGGATGTCGGACGGAGATCGAGAGTAGACCCCCTGTAAAGGGCCCGAAACGATTTATTTGAAAAAAAAAACGCGATTTCAATCCAAAAGAATATTTTCGTTTCCAATCTACAAGCTTTTCTTAACTATTTATATTGAAGGTTGATATTTGAAATGACATTGTACCTGTAAGGTAAAATAATGACTTATTAATTATTATTTTCTAACCTGTTCTCATAAAACGCGAAGGTCCTCAAGACTTTTACTCTAAAATATAGTATGTAATTGTTCGGCATTAACCATATCTTTTTCTACCGCCAAGCAGTAATGTGAGTATTACTGCGTTCCGGTTTTGAAGGGTACGGGTGCTAGTGAAATTACAGGCACATGGGACTTGTCAACGTACGTCTCAGGGCGACAGGCATTCACAGTGCCTTAAGATCTTTACGACTTAAAGCTCTGAATGGCACTGCAAAGGCAATGGAAATTCAAATTTTGCTATTTCATAGGTAAGCAAATTACACTGGAATCGTCATATTTATTAAACTCTACTGCTTATGCATAAAGCAGATACCCCTGAGAGGAATGAGCGACAAACTCTAGGGTTTGCTCTTTCTAAATATACATTTGTACACATTTATCATTTACAATATTTTATTTCAAACGTCTTAGATCGAGACAACCTGTAAGAGCTACACGGGTCATTAGCACGGATTTTTGTCATTCAAGTACGCAGAAGTCGTATATAGGTAATAAACCTTTGGTATAAAGTTTTTGTTTCACTATAGTTTTAAATCTCCTGAACGTCAAATTTTGAATATCAACCGGAATCTTATTATTACAGCGTATATACATAGCCCCTTAAATGAATTTGTGTCGTGAAGACGGCTATCAAGATCGGCTAGTTTATTTTTACTCCTCGTATTTAATGTTGTCTGTCACTATTTTTCATAAAACAATACTTTCTTAAATTACAATTTCATTTATTTTTGTATGTTGTGGAGTGGCGATACGAACCAGTTGTATTGTTAAATGTTAAATGCACTGTGACGCTAGTGTAAGAATGTTAATTTCTTTAAGATCATATTTAAAGCATTTCAATGGAGTATTTATAATTTTTATTACACCTTCGAGTATATAACTACAGACCATGATAGAAAGAGAAGGAGAAGTGGAGCAAGAGTACCATTCATATACTCGTATATTGTGAAAATAAACCATTAATTTGTAATAATTATTAAGACAAAAATCGAATACTTAGAAAAAATCCTTCAATCCGGCTGGATTCGAACCAACATCTTCCAGCAAATCGTGCCAGATGCTATGCCGACTAAACCACAGAACGAACTAGCGGACCTTACGAATTTTTCTGTGTGCTTGTTGCAGATCTTTATTGTTGGTTTTTAATGAGTTTTTGAGATTGTATTAATTATTAGTAAATAAGTTGATAACTGCACAACGGATCTCAGGTTCATTCTTCAGTCCCTGCAGTAAGAGCTCATTCATCCAACGCGGTTTGGTGCAGTTCTTAATGTTACCCATCTGTACATAAATTCGAGTATGTTATCAACAATTAAGTTCAGTTATAGAGTTATCTCTCCCCACCGCTCGGTGACCTTCCAATTGACCTAACGCATGCCTTCTCCGTGACACAACACAATCGTGTACTCTTAATTACTGTGAAATCGGGACCCAATTGATTAGAACTAGAAGCAATGAACTTTATATGAAATGGAATCTTTGATTTTGTGTATTTGATTTTGATGGATCGGTTTTTGATAATAATTCTTGGTTGTTTTGGAGTGTGCTTGTTTGTCGACATTGATGAATAGGTTAGTATTTTTATTATGATTGATGTATATGCTGTTTTGTATCACAAATATATAAGCTCTGTAGAGGCATCCTTAAAAGTGCTCAGCAGTGGGACGTGAGTATAATTGGTTGATGATGACGATGATTATTGAAACTTCAATTTACAGAAATTATTCGTGTTCACGAGATACAAATAATTTTATCTAACAAATAAGATTTTTTTTTTTAATTTTATCTATTTTTTGTTACATGTTATATTATGAGTTGACGTCACATTTACGGAGCCAAAACGCAAGCTAAAAAGTTGTAGGTTAGGTACAAGCACGAGAGGTCAAAAGAAAGACGATGTCGTTAGAATTATTTAATATTAATCAATCTTTCGAGCACATCGGATGACTCTGCTTAACAAACGCGATGCCATCTTTTTTTAAATATAAACAGCTTAATATTAACAGCTCATAAATAACGGTGCTATTAACAGCGAGTGCCACTTTTTTAATCGTAAATAAAAATAAAAAAGTCCCCGACACCACAACAACTCGTTGAGACCAATTTCAGTAGTCCAAACACGATAGTTCTACAGTAAATAGTCAAGAACTTGAATAGTATGCAGACTGTCCTGGTTGCAGCATCATGGTTGCCATATGTTATTGTAATGTAATCGGATTTCCACAATAATATACCGAATTTCAAGGCGATTGGACAAGTGGAAGTTAAATCAATATTCATTTTATGCCTGAGATCCCTACTCAACTGAGAAGAGAGCTGACGATCTTTGAACAGCTGGACAGGTGTTCCTCAACACACAACTACGAACAATCCTGATTAAATTAGCTTTCAAATAAAAAAAACCACTCTTTGATGTCCGTCCATCCGTTTGTGGACTATTATGACAGACAAAGACTTTGAACTTATAACTCCCTTTTTTGCGTCAGGGGCTAAAAAAAGCTATCAACTCTATAGGTCGCTTGCAATAAGAACGATACAAAGTATAAAGTGTCAGGCATATCATCATAATATAGCACTTAACTATAATATTGTTATATATTTTATAATAGCATTGTATTACAAATATTTATTTCTTATAAATAATTTTATTACCGTCTCATTGTCATAAAATTATCAATACATTTTAAGTATGATTATTTAAAAAAGCATTGTAAGTATTTATCGAGTTCTTAGGTTTTCGCGATTGTTACACATAGGAAATGAAACAATTTTTCCGGATTTAAATCGCTTATACTTGTTTTTTCAAACAAACCGACGTTTCGGGCCCTTTACAGGTCCCATGGTCACGGTTGACTGTTAATTAATTAATTAATAATTAATACGCGATTAATTGCCCAAAAAATAGTTTCATTTCCTATATCGTAAGTATTTTTAACCAACTTCAGAAAAAGGAAAAGCTTCTTATTTTGACTGTTTATTTTGCATGTATGTGACGCGATAACACCGCCATTTGTGAACCGATTTTGACGATTCTTTTTTGTTGGAAAGAGGGTACCTCAGTATTGGTTCCATTTCAATTTCAAGAAAATACTCCACCTCTAAGGGTGGCAAGATAGCGGATGAATCCGGTTTCGCGCACTTTCCGGTAACCGGTTTCAATAAAACTTAGCAAATAGAACTTTTGAGGTCTTTTTTTATAAAAAAAGTTTCAATTATCTCATTTGCTTTTATTTAATTTTGTCTTCCTCGTAATGACTGATCATCATATAATTTGTTTTTATTCCCGTTTCTATTAATTTAATTTGTTTTTAGATATTGCACAGCTCTACTATTAGATCGAACGTCAAACAACCATTTTTATTTCGCTAGAAGCTCTCTAGCGCGGCAACATTAGGGAGGGGCATGAGTATGTACTTATAAGATACGTACATATTAAATAATTCATTCAAAATAAATCTACAACAAATTAAGACTATCTTGTTTGTGTTGCAGGTAAGCAAACAATGCACGTGACGACTTAAATGATTCACTAAGCGCTTTATAATGGAATATCGTAAGTAACCATGAGAGTAAACAAATGATAGGTGATGCTCTCCGAGCAATGAATATTATTACGTCGGCCATACAATGTAACGTACCCGTTACGTATATTACTTAACCTTATAAAACAGTTTAAAACATACGCACTGGCAGAATGACTGAAGCTGTTAGCAGTTACAGGTAACTACATGTTATTTATCGTTATATATGTATACGTGAGGCGCACTGTAAGTTTCCGGAATGAAAAAATACTATAAATGGTCAGAAATGGATGTATTGTTTCTCAAAATATTCTCCGTTAGCGTTAATGCACTTTTTCATACGATTGAACCAACTTTGAAAACATTTATGCCATTTCTCCGTGATAATCTCTGAAACATATTTTTAGTACTTTTCGATAGCCTCTTCAGGTGATGAAAATCTTATTCTTAATTTTTGGAAATAAATAAGTCACAAGGTGTCAAGTCGGTACTGTACGCGGGATGGCTCATAAGGTCAACGTTGTTGACCTTCAAAAATTCATTTGTCTGTCTGGCCGTGTTAGAACTGCATTATTTTGTTATCGTGTTATCTCTCATTATCGTGGTGCAAGATGATATCGCGTTTACGGTTATTTTTACGGAGTTTGTCAATAAAACAAATGGTCGTATACCAATCACTATTCACGGTACAACGATTCTCCAAAGCAACGAAGAAGCAATCATCCGCTTAGAGGCACTTTGCACGCGCGCCATTTTGGTTGGTTTCGGCTCATATTGAAATCCCATACGCTCGATTGCTGCTTTGTTTTGCTATGTCCCATACCAAATTTGACGCCCCTTCGTTAAATCTGGTAAGCATGACATTACACCAAGTGACGCGATCCGTTATTTGAGTCTCAGTCAAATTGTGTGGGATCCACCGAGAGCACAGCTTTTTCACACCCAAATGTTTGTGTAGTATTGATTGTATTTGACTCGTGCCTATGCCTAAAGATGCCCGAATGCACATGCCTGTCTGTTATGATACGGCGCACAGCATCGATGTTTTTGTTGTTCACAGCAGTGAACGGGCGACCATCACGAAATTCGTCACTGGGATTCACATGACCGCGTTTGAATTCTGCAAACCAGCTATAAATAGTCGTCTTGCATGGTGCTTCATCGCCAAAAGCAGTTTGAATCCGAGCGAAGCTTCGCTGAGCTATTAATTTACACTTAAATTCGTAAAAAATCATACCACGAAAATTTGCACGACTTAAATCCATGGTGATGTAGACAACCAGTTTCTAAAATGACGCCACAATGTATAAACAAGTGACGATCAGGTGAAACAAACTGTATTCTACAGCCAAAGAGTTCCATTTTCAAATGTTGTAATTACTTTTTAAATATTGTTTATGTAAGTGGCCAGTTCCGGATGTAGATAGATAGGAAGATGAAACGTTTATTCTACACAAACACATATTAACAATTACTTTATAAACAAACCCACACATTCACATAGTACAACTTAAATTAAATACAAATTTGTAAGTCAAAGAATGTACAAAGATTAACAAAGTAATGACTTGATTAATTTTGAGTTGAAAAGGCCTCGGCATTGATGCTTATAGGCCTTGGTAGTCTACACCGTTGTTATTCTGCCACAGCCACTTGGTGAGCGATCGCACTCATAACACCGCGGCAAGTGCAGCATGCAAAGATACATAAAATATTAATTAATATGACACCAATAAGAAATGAATAACCATGCGCCTAAAATCGTTGTCAGATAGATGTAGCGCCTTAAAGTTCAACAAATAAGTATTGCTTGCGACTCACACCAGTTCACATAAAAGATGTGTTTCTATGTATTTCCGTTAAGCGTATTTAAAACGTATATTATGTATTCTTTCTTGTGAACTTATTTCAAAAACTTATGGTCATTTCTCAAAATCTAAGCTTTTCGTTTAAAGACATATTGGTTTCATCGTGGGATGTGTATGTATGAAGTAGTCGTGATAGTTTAATATTAAATTTAGGCGGGGTTAAAAAACATCTGTTCGGACTTCAGCTGAATTTGTATTTTTAGCTAACTGGTATTGGTAGTACAATATAAAATATTTGTACAGTAATTCGTTCCCTCGTGTCTACTACAAAGCGCGTGTGGAATTCGAGGTACCTTTTATAGTTATCTAAAATTAGACTTAGGGCGAGTATCTACGGATTCCAGACGAGACTGAACGTTGAAAAGTATTTATATAATTTAAATATTTTTTGTAATGTATTGCGTTTTGTCGATAAATGAGAATTAACATTTTTTTAAAAAAAACTTGAAAGGCAGATCTATACAAACGTCCCGTTGAATTAAATAGTATCAAAATTATGCGTTCTGAAATGCTTAATTTTTTTTTAATTTCATAGAAATATTGGGCCCAACATTATTCCAATTTTAAAAAGACTTCAGTAGATTTTGAAAAAGTAATGTATCCTTAATCACATCAAGTCTTGTGAACGTTTTTTTATTCGGTAAAAGTATTGTTTTACTTATTTTGAATGTATTTTATAGATATTCTGATTGTTCAATATCGTTTACAATAAAACACTTTAATTCCTAGTCGTTTTTTAAATATTTGTTTAAAAAGTCGTATCCGTATTATGAATAATCAGATAGCTCTATCTACTCAGTGATTGTTGATAAGTAAAAATAAACTTAATTAGTAATTGCACGTACCTACAAGTTTCACGATTCTTAAAGCATATTCCGTTTTATTCCGCATACGCCATATGTCGTAATTTACAAAATATCGTAGTAGTTACTATAGTGTAATAAAACAAATACGGTAACTCCATACAAACGTAGCAGCGCGGCTTGTATGTGTGCGCGCCCGCCGCTCGCCGTGCACGGACTTACATATTCGCATAAGCTCGCAATGCACTCGCGTTGCATGAGACTGGTCGTCCCAATGCGCCTTTCATTATTATGCGAATGTGTGCTTACCCCGGCGCCCGGCGGTCGGGCACACATACATGCCTTATTGTTATTTTATACGAACTTACCATTTTCTCTTATTTGACTATGGTAGTACTACGAAAATTATGAATTAACGCACTGCAGCCTCTTTCGCGGTTGGGCAACTCGACTTGCGTTAATTGTACTAACAAAGTAGCTGTAGCAAAGTAACTCGAAATGCTTTCTAGCACCTATTAAACAACACGCCATTGTGCAGTTGCCTAGGTAAATAGTGGCATTAATAGCATGTACGTGAATTAATGCACAACGAATTTAGAACTGGTTTATCTTATCTATTGTATATGTGTGTAACCCTGAATTCACTTCGTAGTAAGTCGCATTGTAAGAGTAGAATGTTTGTTTATCAAGTAAGTTATCATGCCACAGAATCGTTGACAATAGATTTTGAAATAAAGTGGTCTACGTTACATGCACACCAAGTAGCGGAATATCTTTTTTTAATGGATTCCACAATCTTACCTGATGTTAAGCGACGAAGTGACTCACGGTGTTTTGCGCGCTGGTCCAGTAACCGTCAATTCAGTCTAGCCCTAAATTGTAGCATTCGCGTAATACGGTTCGGCTGTGTAAGCCATTCCTTTGCCGTAAGCATCAGGAAGGACGAAGCAGTGTTTCGTGCGAATGGATGATAGGTAAATCAAAGACAAAGATGGAGTGTTTCAGGCGTTCTCGTAAATCAAAGGACTTTGTTTTCATCAAAGATGTCTTCTCTTAAGCAATATGACCAATGCATCAGGCCTGTGTGTTCAAATATGCGAATTAATCGCCTTCTAAACAATTTACACCGCTTTGAAAATCCAAACCTTAAATCACTAACATAAAATTTCACTCCGCGGTGAAAGCAAGCCGAAGGGCCGACGCAAACGGGTAGTGTGCGGCTAGCTTAATATTCCGGTAGTGAGTCCTGATTCCAGGGGTCGACGACCTCTCGTTCCAGTCTTGACGCTCACGTAACTTTCTGAATGTGGGTGTATACTCAGTGTGTGGTGAAGCAAGCTTCTACGCTCGGTAATTGCGGTACTTGCTATACCTTTCTGAACAATACAATATACAAGTATTTTAACGCGATGTAATCCCACACTCACTGCGACGTTGGAATCCACAGTTCAATTTCTAAGTTTAGTGGTAATACCACTCGTGGTATGTAATATCACTAATGGTGAAAGAAACCATAGTGACGTAACCTGCATGGTAAAGAAAGTTCACAACCCTTGGAAAACGTTTGTAGTCTCCAACCAAAAAAGAGGGGATCCGTGCCCAGCAGTGGGACGTATAAAGGGGACGATGATGATATTAGGCTACATACGAAAATGCGTATTTCACACAGCAAAACCTACAATACAAGTGACGGATGAATCGGAGTGTTTCGTCATCATTCGTAATAATCGTAATAACTTCAACGAAAATAATATGCACACATCTACATAAGCCTGTTATGTAAAAATGTGTGCGTACGTTATTGGTTGAAATAAAGCCGTAACAATTCGTCAGTAGTTGCCCGCCAATTTGCAGCAATCAAATCGCCAATTGGGCCACTCTTACTACTCGTGCGTAGTGTTCTATGAATGGATTGTGATTTCATAGTGTATCTGAACTTTGAACTGAGATACTTACCAGCTATTAAAACAATTGCGAGACCAAACAATAGCAATGGAGTGCAAGGTATTAAGTGTAAAGAGGATACACAGAAACCGGTACACTACTCTGCGTTCGAAGACACGCAAAACCGACGTCGGGAAAGGGACTGCCGAGCTGAAATGTGTGTTGCATGCACCCACTGAGATGGAGATGCCGGGGAATTGTGGAAGTCGATGGAGAGGCCTTTGCCTAGCAATTGGACACAATACTGGCCTCGTAACGAAAAAAGGCACAACTATGCGTTCTTTACACAGCAGTTGTGTGGGCAGAATAACAGACTAATTAAAAAGAATGGACCATATTAAATCTTTTCCTTTTTTAATATCTGATAAAATCTTATTCTGTATAATTACTTCGTGTCTTAAGATACAAAATGGTTCTTTGTTTTTCAATGGAAAACTCGTAAAGTCTAAAAAACTTCACTCTACCTTTGAATAACCCCAAATTGTAATTTGCGGGGAACCCATTCTTGAGCAAACATTTACTGCAAGCGTAGATTATGGTTTGAAATTCATCAATTACGATACGTTGATAGCATTACTGGTGTTTAAATTTTACAGCCAATCTCCATGTTCTTGGCCTCCTTTTACTCGAGCTCGGTTGCTTACAACTTAGCCGCTGCACATGCCGTGTACGTATTCCATATGCGGAGATTATGTACATTTCGATGATGTCTCATCATCGACGTGTAAATGTGGAAACATTGTCTTTATGTAGTCTTACAAACGCTTATCATGAAGGTATGCGTTGCTTAATGAGTTTGTGTAATCAACTGAAAAATTAGTGTTTATCTTTGCTACATTATTTGTATGAAGTAGCAATTTACTGCTATCTATCCATGAATTTCAATGCCTCTAACTTGCTTCAACTAGTTTTCTCTATAAATTAGGTAATAAAATTGTTCGATTCTTTACACTTTATTAGCTTCACTCGTATTAACAATCTCCTTCAAACCACTGTATTGAGACTTGACCTTGAGATCAGGGAAATTACTTGATTAGATTAACTAATCTGTCTCTTAAGTGCAATATTGAATTAATTTACTGGAGTGAAGCTTGGAGAGGAGGAGACGTGAAAGGTCATGTTATGTTTGTTTAACACATAATGCCAGCTTTATTTGAGCCAGACAATGCAAGTCTTCATTCTTTCCAGTATCTGTCTTCTTTCCAGGTATTGCGAGCGTTCAAGCTTGACCCGGTTAGATTTCAATCTCCCTGCTGGAATTAAATTTTCTTCGTCTTTCCACGCGTAGTATTAAAATATTTCTTAGAAACGCAGTCCTATTTGTTATGTCGATTTACCGAAGACAATTGGAACAGATATAAATATAAATTGTTAGAAAGTGGAATTAAATTACACAAGAAATCTATCAACTCTAGGAATAGGTTTCAAAATCATTCAGCCGTCGTGAACTCATAAATCAAATGATAAATTGTGGCTTTCTCCCACTATTCAATATTATGGAAAGTGATGCCCGATACATTCTGTTGCACGGAGGATTTCACTCTATAGCTTGTAACTTGTGAATAATTCATACCGCGTTATTAACACGAAGTGTCGCGCAATCGTAACCCATTTGCTGAGTAACTGTGATAGTGGAGACATAGTTTTCGCCTGGAAGCTCCGTAAAAACAAAATGGTGTTAATCCTCGAGGCTCAGTAAATCAGAGAAATGAAAACAGAACCTGGACAAGGAAACACAATAAAGATTAATGAAACAAAGATTCCTGAACTCCGGAACTTTTGAGTGCAGCGTACAGTCACGACGATACAGAATATTAGGCAAGCTGGACTCCAATCCTCGTGTTGTTAGAGTCTATACAAGTTAAGATTACATTAGAAAACAATTAAAAGTATATTAACCTCTCTCTGTCAGTACTGTTTAGCTCCGGAATGTAAACATAACACCTGTCAATCACTACGCCCATTACGGTTTTCCAACCTTCCTGCTTCTTAAATCTGAAGCATTTTGCAACTTGATATTCCAAAGACTTCCCGCTTTTTCAATTTGTTAAGCCAGTATTGATTGGCTCTACCGCTCGGCTCAGATTACCTTCAACATCTCAACTTTCCTCTTTTAGTTTAAAAACCACTGTTTATCTCTAACGCTGGACACTTTTACGAGTATTTACGACTTCCCTGCTGGCAGATTCTCAAAAGTTTCCAGCAACAATTTTAATAAAATCCTCCGCTTATTTTTTGCTTGAGAGCTGGCATAGTTTTTCGTCTACTTATCATGTTATTGTAGTTTCTCTGACTTACTTTTTCTTGTATTATGTCTAGTTTCACACGTTGTTACGCCTCTTTTGTATTATCACAACAGCCAAGTACTCCGTTTTATAATTTTTATGGCCGGCGCAAGTTTATTGTGACCTAAATAGGGCGACAGCGTCATCGCCACGTTTAATCAGATGTGTTGCATGTGGGCTTGGCCGGTGCTTAAAATGCTTGATATTCGAAATAAAATCAACAAACCTCGCGTATTATCCTTCGAGAGGGGTGCTCAAATCGAATTACAGTAACAATGTATTATTGCTTTATACAGACTCCATATCGATCGATGTCTTGAATTTCCCTCGGGGACTAGTAAGTTCAATCGAGCCGTTCGCAATGAGTTTTTCTCCAACTATTCGATGTTGTAGAGATGTATCGCGTGTTTGATCGGGGGAGCGTGCATGTGTCGCCGCGAACCGGTCCCCACACAAACAGACGCGGTGTTGGCCTTCGCGGCGTTTGCCGATGCCCGGTGACGTCAACATGCTTATGTCATGCCGCTGCAGGCTACAATGAGAAGACGTACAAAACAAACCTTAGAAAGGAACCATCGACAAAAAAAGTCGTGCGCTGGTTGCCGTGCCAAGTCGATACCACACTCTTTCACGAGTTTGCGCCTCGCTCGACCATCACGAATACTTCGAAAGATTAGTTCTGCATGACTATGTCGTTGACGCCAGAGTTTATTTAGAACAATAAGTAATATCGGTCAAGCGAGTTTGTGATGCGACTCCTCTACAAATAGCACTTGCGTCATTTTCGGTTCCTAGTGTTTAGTACCTTGAGTATTCAGTGGTGGTAATTTTTACTGGCGGTCACAAGGGTTAAAATTTTCCATGTATAAATATAAATGATAGCTAGCGACTAATTAAATATTATAAAAATATGGTTCAAGTACTGTACAATTTGTTTCTGGGGGGAAACGCCACACAACGTCGGTTGTCATATTGACGAACACACGCGCGTCTGTATCAAGCGCGCTTAGGTCTGGCCATCACCTCCATCCATAGATATAGAAAAAAAGGGGACATATGTAATGACGCTATGTATATCTATTTTTAGCTTGTGTGCAATTCAAACTTTACGCTCTATTATCTACTACCATAACTTAAAGATTTTGATTGGGTAGGGCTTAAAACGTGAAAACGACGTAAACAATTTTAAAATTTTACAAAATTAAACTTACAGTCACTTGAATAACTTCTTTGAATAACTTCAGCCATTCACAAACAGGTGGCATTTTAGTAAAAATACTACTAGCTAACATATAACAGCTAACTATTACCTTTAACTGCCTCCGTGGCCGAACGGTTACCATACCGGACTGCCACGCAGAGGTCCCAGGTTCGATTCCCGGGCCGGGAGAAATAGTTGTATGGCCTACAATTATTTCTCTCGTGAGTTTGGGTGTAATTTGTGGTTGTCTATGTGTGTGTCCATGGCACCCGCGACACAGGGTTTCCCTAGTGCGGGGCTATGTTGAGTGTAAACAAAAACGGCGCGTTTTACGCCTGTAGTGGTGACGGTTGCTCGCGGTTGCCGCGGCGGGGTACTAGTAGAACCGCGCAGGACGCGATGACCTGCACACTTGGCGGCCGTCGTCGCCCACACACTTTGGCGGTCGGTTCAGGCGCAATGTAGTGCAGGCGCACGCAGGGTAAGTTCTCTATTAACCGTGCCACTTGCAATTAACTCCCTTTAACTTCGCGATCCGTTCCGCAATCGCAACGGTTTCGTACCCGCAACCGTGGCAGCTATGTATGTGCCCGCACAAACTTGCAGGGTCGTAAGTATTGAAATAAAACCGCTGTCTAGCAGTACCGGCGGGCGCGGATGGAAACCGCTCAGTGAATTGTTAACCTTATTAACCTTATACTGACGCTACTCAACGAGGGATGTGGTCCTACCTAATCGGTAGTTGGAAACCATGTGGCTGTTTTTAATATTAAAAATAAATATTCCATTTTTCATACTATATCTACAGTGGTACTGGTGTATTATTAAATTAATATAGATTATTATTATTTTCTTAATGGCGGCCACTAGGGTTGGACCAGTGTCAGTTTTGTAAGAATAACATAAAAAATATGGCGATCGTCGCCAGTGTCAATTTTCCATTATACGTTACCACGGGTTGCTGAAGCTGTCACTGTCAAAAGTAAACTCGAACCATCAGTGAATTTAATAAATTAAATGATGTTGTTTTTTTTTTATGAAGGATTTATGTAATTTTCTATAATTGTTTCTAATTTATTTTGCATGCACGTGTAAAATAAAGCCGATTTTATTTTATTTATTTTTTAAATGCATTTGCTATGGAAATTGAAACAAAGCTAGAAATAGTAATAAGGAAACCAATCTTTCGATTTTCCTGCAGCTTGAATCCAACCTTCTTTTATTTTGAACGCATTGGAAAAATTAAAAATACTCTACGTTTAATCTACGAGTATAATGAAATTTAAATAACTTAAATATCTAAAACATAAATTTTTCTTCAAGCGACAGCAATATCCAACTTGACATGAAATTGAAACGGTTGTCCGAAATATGAGTTGTGTTAAAGTTACTCGAAATAAAATGTTTAGTAATAATATATATAAATAATAATAATAATAATAATAAGTGTTTAAAATAAACATAATAATAATAATAAAATAAAAGAAATCAATTTAACGTGAATGCTTTTCGCTTCTTAATTACAAAAATCATAGATAGAAATTCCATATTTCAGTAAAAATTTATTGTCGATAAACATCAGTATTCGTAAATGAACATCACTATATTTGAGTCTAAAAATTTCTATGGAGACAAAAAGAAAACATTGAATAATAATAGAAATAGTAACTAAAAATGCAAATAGCCGGTGGAATGTTATCTCACTGGTTTTAAAATTTTTGTTTTCACTTCAATTTTTACAAGGTGTATCGCTACAACTTGGCATTTTCACGTTTTACGAGAGATCTTGTATGTACAACGACCGCCATGTCACTGTGGCGATGTTTGTAGGCTTGTCACCTCGATATGGTCATTTTGACCATAACGAGGCGACACGAACCACGCCCCCATACCACATCTCCCTTTTTTTTCTATATCTATGCCTCCACCTCGCTTATTACGTTGATAATTGACGGATGTGATTAATATTGTGAATATTTCAAAGGCATGGTATTTATAGTAAGTATTTATCTGTTTCCACGTAGACTGTTTTTATCAAAATTGGTTCAAAAACAGAGTTTACTGGTAACATAAGTAAATTAAAAAAATACAGTCAAATTGAAAAACCTCTTTTTTTAAGTCGGTTAAAAAAATTACGATACAACACCGTATTTCATATTTTACCTTTGATGTTTAACGGCCGATAATGTATCTGACTTTTGTGGTATAATGAAGCCATACTAGTGCAAAATTTGATTTGTACAAGCCGTCGTTATTGATTGCCTTCACTATTTATCTTTGTGTTTTACTCAGCAAACTGCAACAAAATCAAAGATTACAAATTTGTTTATTTGAAGAGAGCGTTTTCGCGGCGCCAAATGAGACGCATCCTCCTACAAACTTCATGGCGACTCCCACGCCTCAGACTCATTGACTTCGGCATCACTGGGTGGTGCAATACGACAGAGATTCTATTTAGACGGATGACTGCTGTTTATCGCGTCATACTAATTGGAAGATTGCTGATGCCATCATCTCTTCGAATATAGAATATACGAAATTGGCACAATGAACTAATGAGGCATACTTAGTAGACTCCACTTTCTTCTACCACATTGTCTGATATGTTGGTCACGAACCAATTAAAGGACTAGTCTTCAATACGTCGTAAAACAGTGCGTATCGTCCATTACCCCAGACATAAACTTTGACTGAATCGTAAACCGCCGAAATCATTGGCCTCGTTCCGTGCAATCTCGAAAACTGAACATATACCTACCTACGTGGGAAACTAAAAATAACGCGTGCGTATTCAAAGTTTCATGAAATAAATGACCTAGCAGATATAGCCGTGAGGTGGTTCCAATCACTAAGCGGTCAGTGCCTTTAGGGTGACAACTACCATGTTAACCAACAGGGTGGTGGGTGGCACTGACCATCCTAGACAGGAGGGCAACGTTAACCTACTCGCTTATCCGTTTATAGGTATTGCCGTATTTGCTATATTTTTTCGTGATACATCAAGTGGGACACTAGTGGATCGGGAATTATTAATTCGGCGTGATTCTAATACTAGAATCAGAGAACAAAAATTATGATTATTAGAAGTATGTTTAGTTGGCGATTGAAGGTCTCGATTTGATGCACCAGTTTATAGCCACAACCAAGGGCAATGTTGCCGTAATTATTTTAAGCTTCATTGTGTGGACTCTCGGATGCGATCAAAGATAAATTGTTCTGCCAATTTTGAAATGGAAATTACATGCTTTCTTTTCCCAGCAATGTGGGCCGGATATCCCTTTGCTTTGTTTTTGCTGCGATGCATTATGTTTCGTGTCAGCGATCGCGTTGTTTATATTATTTATAACATCGTTGTGTGGTTTGGGGGAGCGTTCACGTGAGGGAGCTCTTGATTACGATAGCTAATTAGGTAAGTGAAGTCCGTTGGGCTTGAGCGGGGGTACCGCGTTGGCATGTACCTTTAAAGCTAGCAAAGAACACTAACCTGCTTATACTGACGCGTTGAAAAGTATACTAATGATTGAACTACGTGACCACCGTGCACGGCCAGACCACAATACCTGTCAAGAAATGAAATAAATGAGGTATTTTGTAAAATCCACAAGTCGTGGCAAAGAAAGTGTAAAAAAGTGTACCAAAAACACATACTGCGGGCATAAACAGAAGGTGCTGCTTTTAAATGATTGAACTGAATTGTAAACCCAATAGGCATTTATGAACGAAAAAAGGACAAGATGTCTTATGAGGTTCGTATAACTGTTTATGTAATAGAATTTAAAGACTTACGGAAAAGCTAATTAAAATATCACTTTCTTATGGAAACTATTAGTCGCGGACGAAAGCAAATTCAACATCGGATGTTTTGAGGAAGAACTTTGAATCTAATAAAATTGTCTGATCCTAAAGCAGTAGGTATAAAAAGAAACTTTCAAACCAAGGCGATATAGGAACCATCTGTAGTATTTGATTGGAAAAAAAACTAATATCTAGAGTATTTGGAGGAATTAATTGTAAAGATGTAACGAACACATTTGTCAAAGTAAAACACGTGCTGACCTCTAATGCTTATATCCAATTTAGCTCCTTCGCGATTAGCTGAAAAATAAAATAAAAATTAAATTGCGTTAATGCGAAGCGAGGCGGGCGCGTTCTATATTTGGGTTAATGGATTCGTCCGCGCACTGCCACCAGCATGGGAAGTGCCTGTTGGCTCGTCCGCTCCGCCAGAACGGGCACTCCGCGTAGGAGGATGTACGGAGGATGCAAGATTTGCAATCGGTAACGAAATGGGGTTTGTCCAGATTATTCCTTCATCATGCACTGCGGAAACAAACGATTAAAGAACAATGGCGAACTCCCATTGAAATGTTTGTTGACATTTATATGCGTCTGTTTACGAAAAAGATGTGAAAATATTGAGTTTTAGGGCCGTATTCCAGAACTCTAGTCAATGCTCAAGACAGGATCTGGGTATGATTTCAAGCATTGAAAATACGACCCTAATGGCAGGGACTTGAGTATGATTTCGAGTGCTTTAAACCATACTCAAATCCTGACTTGAGGATTGAGTAGAGTTCTAGAATACGACCCTAAATTCCTGAACAAATTTGCTTTTGTATTTACTATTCTGAGAAGTCTGGAATTAAAGATATTCCAGTTTGAAGTTTTTGAGGTTATGTTATACATAATTGAATAAAATATATTTCGTGTATTCTTATATCAAAATAAACTACAGAACCCATAAACAGAGTTAATAGAAGTTGAAAGGTGCCATTGGTTTGTGACGTGACGAAAGTTCAGAGGTAATTATTTTATATAATGGTATGGTCAAAAAGCATGAAGTTAAGCCATAACAAAAGAAAACTGAGTTAATACATACTGGTAACTCTGACACAAAATATTTTTTATGAAACGTGCCATCTATCCCTGATATCGGGAACTTTTTTGTCAGTTTTACTACTTCTTGCGTGGTATATTTCGAAAAGGAATTATGTACTTTATTTTTGTAATAAAGTAGTTACAAATCGGTCGAATCAGTACATTTGATATGACGGGAGCTAACTTAATGTGGACCTATCTGTACGTAGGTACTGACAATCTGTTTTTGGCGGCTAGATGTCGCTCAACGTCAAGAAACTGTTGTATATATCAGTCCGGTTACGTACTGATTAGTCTTTGAGTTTCTTTCAAATATGATTTTATTTCCGGACTTAGATCAGACCTTTAGTATAATTTGAAAAACATAATAAAATTGTTTTATTCAAACTTGTAATTATGACATTTGAAGACGCTAAAGAATTCTTTTAACAATGATTTCGCCGTTGTTCTTGTCACTCTAAATGTGAACGGATAATGTAGTAAGATTAACACAAATACTCAAGCGTTGAGGCGCGATGGGTTATGCTGTTAGTTCCTTCTAATATAATACGTTGGAATGGATTTGTATGAATTCCTCATACAAAGCGATGAGCATTCCATTGATATTAGTAAGCGAAGCTTACTCTAAACTGTGTATTTATTCGATTTCAAGGACTCGCAACATTCAAATATACCAACTAAGACACTTGAGCGTGGTTGCTCATCGCGTTTGTCAAGTAAAGGTGCTTATGCATTTGAAATAACCGTAATAGACATAATCGTCCAACGCAATTATACATTTTGTTTCTATGTAAAGAAATCGGTCTGACACTTCTGCTGAGCTAATGGCTCTATATTTGGATTTGGCCGTGATATGATGTCACTATGAAGCTGGAATTCGTGCCAACGCCTAGACTTTATAACATTTGTGAATTCGATAACCATCGTGAGACTTCTGTTTGTATGCGAAATGTGAAGCGTGTGAAACGACTTGTTTTCTTGGGCACTGTGTTAGTGGGTTCAAATAACAAACTTTTTGTGTTGCACCCGTCCTTAGGTAATTGTGAGTTGAGTTTTTATCCTAAACTTAATTATACGCATATATTTTTAAGTTTTAATAGCCATTCGTGTTATAGGATGATTTTCCGGTGAAGTGTTTGGAATTATTTAAATAAACCACTTGCAGAGTTTGGACTGAAGTTACCTAATACCAATTGATTGAGTAAAGAAACTTAACGCCGTAAAGATTGTACTGTTTAAATAAAAACGGAAAACTTTACAACGTGAACCGAAAGCCGATTACAAAAACAAACAAAGGCAACTGCGGCCAGAAATGCGGCACTAGAACTTGGCAGGTTGAATGTGGTCGGTACGCGGTGTACTGTGACGAGACGCGTCCGTAGTGAAAAAATACCGTTGCGTGCACGAGCCATACTAAAACACACTTTACTCGAAGGTTTTTAAGGTTCTTTGCCTGAACATTACGGTGATTGAAATCATGCATCCTGTCCTGAATGGGACAGATGGAGGTGATAATAAATTTATGTCGATTACCTTTCTCGGTTGCGAGGTTTTACGCCGAGGACTGTACTTGTATTTCAACTGTTGCAAAAGCTTACTAAGTCACGTGGCCTGTTTTTAGTGCGGTTAAAAGTGTTCGTTCCTTCAATTTATTATACACGAGTGGTATTTAAAAAGAATAAAATGCTACGTCACAAACAGCGACAAAACGCTATAGTTTTTATGAAACTAATAATAACGCTATCTGGTGATTTTTTAATGATAGTAAATGACAGGACGCACAAGTCGTGCGCCTGGTGTCAAACGACACGCCAACCCGTAACAGTTGCACTCGAGAGCTTTAAATTTCAAAGACCTGAGGTGCATTGCCACTGTGTCCGTCACCCTGAGACAAAGTTGACAAGTCCAATGTGCCTGTAATTTCACCACCAACGTTACCCTTCCAAACTGGAACGCATTGCATTAATGCTTGGCGGCAGAGATAGATATGGTTGAGTACTTCCCTGGACGAACTCTTTCACAGGGAGCTCTTGTTTTATGGTCCGTTACAGTTTTTAATGACTTATAATACTTATAAATATTTTTGTTGACTTTTTGTACCAGCTCGACCTTACAGTTGCCCTGTTTCATGATTTTGTGGTAGGAGAGCTTATTTCCACGGAAAATCATAACGGAAAACATGGAGCCTAGTAATGTTGATTTTGTAAATTAATATCTATTTGACGTAAACACTTTCTGAATCTCACGCTGCATTATAATATTTTTTCGATGGTGAAACACACCTAACATTACATAAACTAAGATAATAACAGCTCGTAACCGTGCGCCGACTTCTTCCATTTTTATTTGCCAGTATTGAGATGGCTTTGTTAGCTAAACTCTCTAACTGGCGGTTTTTGCGACTTACGAAACCAGTTCTTAACCTGAGTCGTGACCGTCGGGTTCTTTACAAGTATCTCCAGAATTGTCTTCCATATTATCAAATGGTTTGTATTAAAATGTACGAGTCAAGTACTGTAGTAGGAATCAGGATATCCGTGAACCATAAAGGGAGCATATCAAATGCTTATTATGTATGACAAATATGTCCCCTCATAATGGACGTAGCGTGACGTCTAGTCATTTGGCAAACGAAGGGGGCGTTAGGGATCTTGGAACGCCTGTAGGCCGTTTTACAAGTTTAGGAATATTCACTAAAAGTTCTGTTTAAGTTCCATAAAGCGCCAGAAAGTAATAGCATAAGATGTTTAGATTAAAGGAGAGTATTAATTGTTATTGCGTACCAAAACTTCATAGTTCGGTAACTAAGCATCTTATTCGTTACAATTAATGTTATCAGGCGTCATGAAACGTAACGTCTTTATGTGGTCTGTGGTCTTCGTTATTTATTTATACCACCTTATGTCTCGAATGTGTTTTCGTCGACCTTTCAACGTTAGTTCAAAGCCCACGGTATGAATGCCGTCGTTTTACGCATGAAGGTTCAAGGGAAGAGACGCCATTAATGTTGAAATTTTGATGCTTGACAACAACTTTTTTGCGCTATAGCTTATAATTGATTTGATTGTTTTCTTTTGATGTTTTATTTACTTTTAATTTTTATTCAATTCGTCGTCCAAAAAACATTACGTGCAAAATAGGAGTTATCTCTTGAGGTACAGTTACCTTGAGTACCGATGTTATTAACATATTGTAGGCTTAGTGTTTCACAGCTATGTACCTAACACGTCTATATATATTCATGGTGTAATCATGGTTGTTAATGCCAGTCCATGGTATCGCCGCCATGTCTACTTACCAGAGGTCAATGCCCGCGCCTTGCTTATTCGATATACCAGCTTTAGCCGACTTTTGTTACGTCTTTCGTTCGTATCGGTGTTAAAGGCTTATTATTACTTTAATATATGGAAATAACTATTAGTGAGCCTTTGTATTTTCATTGTCATTTGGCGTGTATTCAGCTTCTATCTTTGAAACATATGCATGCTTATTTCTAATGATTTACGACCTTAATTTGCGTTGACAGGTTTTTGGCTGGTTACTTTACCATTTTGGAATTAATTCGACTGTATATTCCACCTCTAAGATTGACAAACTACGGGATGAAACCGGTTCCGTGCACTTTCCGGTAATCGATCTCAATAAAACGTGGCAAATAGATGTAATTCCACGAAATTTGAGTTCTTTTTTTTAATAAAATAGTTATAATTATTTCTTGTAATAGAATACAGCAAACCATGTATCGCGTTTTGCTTTTCTGGATAACTTATTTATAGGAACAATGTGTAATACAAATTTTTGCTTTATAACATAGTCTTATCCCTAGCAGTAGAGTACTATGCCTAATTGAAACTCTACTCCGCTTAGTATAACAGGTTGTACGAAGCTTCCGTAATCGTTTATCTTGATAAAATCGATTTTCTTGTGTGAAACTTCCGAGAATTGCTATAATATGGGTGAACATTCGGATGATTCACTTACATCGAGATCTACTGGTCTATAAATAAACTATATATTTGCTATGTAAATGGGAGCATTCGTGTCATGGAAAGTGAGTTCGGGACAATCGTTGTTGCTTGGCCATTTACGTCTTCTGCTGTTTGTTTTTGATGACATCATTGTTTGGTACGGCGTCATGTAAGTTAGCAATATTTAGTACTTCATCGTTTGTTGTTTTCTTTATTCTGTGTATCAGCCTTTATGTTTTTGTTTCTGTTATTTACTAGTAACCTCTCTTTATGTCTTTCGATGTTAAGTGCGAGTGCTTTCATAGCAAATTTACAACTTCTGTACGCTTCAATAGAAAATTGTTCTGTCAGGTTTTTGTGCTCCTTCGAGGTTTTAATCCTTACTGCCTCTGTGGCCGAAGAGGCACCATGCTGGTCTGCCACGCAGAGAATATGCCTTAAAAAATATGTATATTACTGACTTCGACCGTGAACCGCTACACTGGCCCAATGCAGGCTGAAGCTGTTCACGTTTTCCAGAAGTTATAAACCTTCTTCGAAATTTTAGGTTTCGTCACTATGTTTTCCTTCACCGTTAACGGGAAGTGTACTAAACATTCACATCGAATGTTCGTAATTTTGAATTTAATGTCATAATGCATGCTGGATCTTTTAATTGAGAAGTAACTATTTTCCCATTAAGTGAAGATTATTCGATACGAGTTATATTCCTAATTAATTAATATACATTTTGGCCGTTACCACAGTTGCTACATCGGATGGCAATGATGTTTGCTTTATTCACCTAAAAACTACTAAACGTAGGTGTCTATTATACGGCGAGGCCTTCATCAAAGTCTGTCCATTATGAACGAAGGTCACAGACAAACAATTATTTATTGCTATAGCTCTGGTTTGTACGGTCGAAATTGTAGGTAACAAATCAGTAAACCATTCTTCGCGTGGTAACGAGCGTGTTGGTGCTTTATTTGTGTACTCCAATTTTCAATGGCTCTAAATGTTTATCCAAATACGACGAGATAAATAATAGGTCAATTTTCTTGTCATTACAAGTCATTAAATGACATCGTTGGCTCAACGGTTCCATTACTGGTAGGACAATTTGCGAAAAATGCGGGTTATTAAAGCAAGGCGCCTACATTAAGTAGATTTTTAAATGTATAAAAGTTAGAGACCTTTAATCAAGTTAATTCTGTAAATAACTATATCACCAACTTAAGCCACATGTCGTTTAAGATAACGACTTCGGTGATCCAACGGTTAGCACAATGGGTATTCGAGTCTCGGCAGGATAGGACCCATTTGGGGCACAAGCTTTTCTAAAATTCTGGTCTGCCCTAGAGTTAATTTCGTTGCTATCTTACCCATACAGTACAAGGAATTTCCTAGTTTGACCATCTAATTGGTGTGTTTTTTTGGCGCGTTATTATTCAACAAACAATATTCTTACGTTTGAATCACACGGTAGTCTTTCAAACTACAGAAGCGAAACGTTAGTTTTAAACTACTACAACTTCACCCACACTGGTATTGGTAAATACAAAAAACACGTAGAATGTACGCAACGCAGGAATATCGTATGAAATACCAATTACTAGAATGTGCAAAACAATCGCGGGATTGGCTTGTAAAAATTTATAGGTACAGCTTTAATAACAATCTGTAAAGTAACTGCCAATTTTGCGTCTCACGATTTTGGGTCTTAAATACCCACAACAACTTTTCGTTAGCACCGTCCCTTATACGTACCACAACTGAGCACCAACCTCCTCTGAAGAGAAAATTTAAATCATCGTCTGCAACTTTACAAATCTGGTCTTCCATGCTATTCTGATTCCAAATTCTTGTTTTGAGAACCTTTCTCTTTTTTTATCGTTTAAATACGACAATGTTTGGTAAACTAAACTCGATCATCATCACTACGAGGCACAGGTCTTCTTTAAGGGTTTCGGGTTTCGGGGTTGGAGATTTTTCAGGTCTTTGAAAGGTGGTGAACGTTTGACTTTGCGAGTTGCGTCACGATGTATCACACCACTGTTAGTAAGAGGTATAGCTACTAAACATGTACCTACTTAGAAATTAAACTTTGCCTTCTTAACTACCAACGCTCTACGCATTATATATATATGCATGTACGTGTATTAAGCATAATAGACAATAAGAGGAATACTTTTCCGACTCGATTTCTGCTCTAGTAATTCAGTTACCCAATATTCACGCTCTCATCGCAAATACACTATATCGAGTTCATAGCCTATAATTACCATTATGTGGAGCCATTACTGTGCTTAATACGAAACGATTCCCGCGGAGCACATATACTCGTACATATATTCGAAAAAAAAAGCAGCGATAACCTAGTTGGAGAAACGCTTGCCTCGTATGTGGTCGTCGGTTCAATTTCCCCCAGGCGGCGTGGCCAATGTCTACTTTCAAATCATAACCAATAACCAAATCAGAACCGCGATGAAACCTGCACGTCGGTCGAAGAAGGTTCACAACCTCAGAAAAACGTGTGCAGTCTCCAACCCGCACTAACAGATTGCGCGGAAACTCCAGGTGGCAAACTCGCACAATGCTGAGGTAACAAAATTTACAGTAACAACTCACGATATAAAAAAATGAAAAATAATGTTATTTAAACTTTCATTATTTTCATATTTATTCAGCATATTTTAATTACCTTGACGTTTCGGACATATTGCGCAAATAAATAACGAAGATCAAGTGCGGGTAGTTAGAAAACTCTCACGGCTAGAAGATACTAACACTCGCCTTTTCAATCCCTTTGAGATCATGGACGTTGCAATACGTCCGAAACGTCGAGGTAATGAAAATATGTTTTATACGTGATTAAAAAGACTGATACCAAGTCAAGAACACGAAACTTAATATTTAATGATGTGATCTAGACTGTCCCTAAATTATGCTAAAGCTTGTATTATAGGGGATACCAGGTCTCGACCCGAAAACGACTCTTGAATAAAATGTTTGAGAAGTTAAACTCAAAGCCGACGTGGGTCAATGCAGACAAAATAATAGCAAAGCTAAATAAGTAAAGAAATATTTGTTATAAAATTTAAATTGTGTCCAAGTACTGTCGTATCCCAAAGTGTTATTGTAAAATTTAGTTAAGTTACACAGCTGATCTTTCCACCTGCACACGGCTC
The DNA here is from genome assembly GCF_003589595.1 of Hyposmocoma kahamanoa. NCBI lineage: Eukaryota > Metazoa > Arthropoda > Insecta > Lepidoptera > Cosmopterigidae > Hyposmocoma > Hyposmocoma kahamanoa. The sequence goes on along the minus strand of NW_020653608.1, from coordinate 2,734,985 downwards.
GTACAACACAGCATTGTTAGTTATAATAATTGGCGTCGTAATTTCCAAGTCATTTAGCGACGTTAATGGACGTCTGTGAAGGGGGACGTTTAGAGACGACTCGCGAGACGTTCAAACTGTGAGCTAATAAGGTACTAATTGAACGAGACTTCAGACTAGATTTAGGCATGCTGCGACTAGCTAGATCAGTCGAATGGACTCATCTGAGAGTAGACTAATTTGAAATGTTTAGCTTTTTCGCTTCGCTAAATTTGTTTTTTTTTTTCAGATTAACCAACGTTTAGGCCCTTTACAGGTCACATGGTCTCAGCGGTCTCAGTGGTCATCAGCGATTTAGATATGAAAAAATTTTTCATTTCCTGTGTTTAAAAATGCGAGACCCTAACAAATCTTATGAAAGTTTTATTTATTGGCACAGCTACAGAATACAAATTTATATTGCTAATAAAAATTAATATTGCTAAATTAAAAATATATAGAATATAGAATAAAATATAGAATAATGCATTCCACTAACAGCTACGCACAGCTCTGTCATATTATTGAACAGGGCTAAAAATAATAATAATTAAACAAATATAATACATTACGATTGGAGGTAACTACAATTAATAAATTATAACTTAAGTAACCAATTCAAATTAAACTTAAACGAAATCAAACGAAAGTAACGGTCTAAAAATTACTATTGCGTTATCTTGAGATTGCAAAATTTTAGAAATGCGGGATAACTTTGAAAATATATGTCTAAACTCCTGTCTTTGTTAATTTCGTTATAAACTCGATACATACGGAATAGAGGTTCATTGTAGGTAACGTTATTAGTACAACATGCCTCGTGAAACATTCTTTGTGTACGTTTACTTCCAATCTTCAAAGAGAAGTGGCTCAACATTTCACATGTGTCCCATTTTGCATTAACTATTTTATACATGGTGATAAGATCATTAACGACACGCCGTAACGGCAGCGTACAGAGACTAAATTGCTTCAACTTATCCTCTTATGGGGGCAACTTACGTCTCATACCAAATTTGGAACTTAAGTGCCGGAGAAAACGTCTTTGGACAACTTCAATTCTATCAATGTGAATATGGTAGAAAGGGGACCACACCACCGAATTATACTCTAATACACTCCTAATCAAAGTAAAATGTAGTAACAAAATGCTCTCCGGCTTCTTGAATGGCTTTACCGTTATAAAAATAAATCCAAGTGTTTTATTTACTGTGGCAATTACATAATCGTAATGTGAAGTAAAACTTAATTTAGAATCCAGCACAATCCCGAGACCCTTCACTTTTGATTGACGAACTAATGTTACATCATCAGCAACATACGAATAGCTCACAGGATTCTTATTTTTTGTAAAAGTAATTAGATGACACTTGTCTATATTCAGTGACATATTGTTGATGATACACCATTTATGCAGGCGGTCAGTATTTTGTTTGTAATAAAGTGCAGTCAGCAGTACTGAAAATTTCATGGTAGATTTTCAGATCGTCGGCGTAAGCGATACAATTATAATAATTCCAAAAGATCGTTAATAAATACGACGAAAAGTAGCGGTCCCAAATTAGATTCTTGAGGAATTCCGGAAGTAGACACAAGAGGGAGAGAATTATAGCCATATACCGCTACCAACTGAGTGCGATTTGCGAGGTATGACTTAAACCATCGCAGAAGGCAGCCATGGATTCGGAGATGGAGCATTTTTTGACAGAGCCTTTGAAAAGTCAGTGTACAATGAGTCCACCTGCACCCATCTATTAAAAGTCTCATTTGTGAAATGTACATAAGTTCACAGATTTGTGGATGTGGAGCATCCCTTGATACGATAAAATATCTGTCTACTGTAAGCGTTCCAATACTTCGTTATTCTATACAAGAATAAAGTTCCATTTCATTTTTGCGAATAAAAATCCGACCATTTCTCACCCGAACAAACTTATATGAGAGTTATTTGGCTTAAGCCCTAGCAGCGGGTGTAGCGCCTTGTTTGCGGGTGAGAGGTGTTCAGATACATAGACAGATGAACTAACTTTCTTCTTCTTCTTCTATTTATTGAAACGAGCTACCGCCGAGTACAATTCGTCACAACACCGCACACTTCTCAGTTTAACATAACGGCCCGTGGCTTTTTGTTATCCTTGTTGACACTTGCCACACGAGTACATTTTAAGACGTCAGCGTCACTCAATTTTAACGAAACAACGTTAGGTTTAATTAATACAAATTGTGTTCAGACATTATTATTATTTAAAGTTGAAGGCACCAATGTCGATGTGATGATGTGAACAGTGCTAACTCAAAGGTAGATTGGTTTGAAATTCATACTCTACCTCTTAATGAGAGAAAATCAATTCGCACCCCTCATGGGAGAACGGCATAAGTGGAACACGTTTATTGTTCCTTTGGATACAGAAAAATATAACCCACATCCTCTACAATTAATATTGTAGATAGACTTACATGAAATGGAGAGGATGTGAGTTAAGATTTTTCTGTGTCTAATGGAGCAATAAACATGTTTGACATAACTCCACTTATGCTATTCTTCCATGAGAGGTGCGAATTGTGTGAAATTTACATTACCCAATGTTAGACAGATATCAAAGTTAAAATCGAAAAATGTAACCCAGTAGGTACAGTTGTATTTTTAGGATGACTTTAGATGTTAAGTTGCAATAATGTTGACGAATTACTATATTATCGAAAGGGGATAAAAATTATTTCCGACTTTGTTACTGTCTTGAAAAGTCCTACCGTGTTCAGTAACCTATCAGTAGTGATGATCATTTATGAGGAAAAGGACCGAAGCGTGTTCTAGGATACCTCTTCTGCAATCGCCAACCCGAATGGCAATAAGGTCCATTAGTGCAAATCCCCGGTTAGTGTCAGACGCAGCGGGCTCTATTGTTGTTAGCTCTTAAAGCTTTTTCTAACCAGCTCGGTGTGGCGACTCCCATATTCTCATAATGACGCACCACTCACTTCACATATACGAAATTATAAAGTACGTTAGAAATAGTCTTTCTTCTCTCTCTCTCATCTGAGCGTTGTCCCGGTTGCGTCCTCAGCAGTGTTGCTGCGAAGCCCGGGGTCCGCTATAACCGTGCCCACCCTTGACACGGTAGCCCTAGTCCACTTGCCACAGAAGTCGGGCGAGGCTCCTGCGCGCCGTTTTGCGGCGGCGCCCTATCCCTATGCCATATCCTTCTGTTGACTTCCATAAGTTGATGTGGCGGTGTTGGTTTTTACGGGAGCGACTGCCGTCTGACCTCCCAACCCCCGAAAGGGAAAACCCCTCGCTAGAGCCTCGTCCTTCTATCAGCAGGCGCACCACTTGCAGGTGAGGTTAGCTTGGGCTCCAAGATGTAGGTGGAGCCCCCAAGACGCCCAATCAGAAATAGTCTTTCTTCATTTAGTACTATAAATGTTTCTGGCATCCCACTCCGCCGTACCGGTCATTTGAGAACAGTCCCCCGACGCATGGCACTTGCAGAGAAAAACCTGCGTGTCATCGGACCTACTTACTATGAGCGTCTACCCGACACTCTCAGACGTGAACCATCTGACGAAACATTTAGGCGCCGGCTGATAGACCTTTTCGCCAAAAATCCTTTATACTCTGTAAATGAATTTATGGACCTAAAATTGTAACGATATTGAGTATTTTCTATTTTATTCTAATTTTTACCACATTGACATACTCTTGTATAATTGTTATCAACTTATGACGACCCTTGATGGAGAATGATATGTGTATGTAATTGAATGAAAACAATATTATTTAGTGAATTTTCTAATTATTTTGTATTTTTCTTATAATTTTCATGTTTGGTTGGTTATCTCAATATAATTTCTTATACTTTGACATGTAGTGCATATGTGAAAAATACATTAATCTGAATCTGAATCATCGGTTCATGTATCGGATAAGTCTTCCATTATAATTTACTAATGACAAACACCTTTTAGATAAAGTATCTAGTAGCCAGTCGTCCTTGCGAAGTATTCGCCCTTGTCCATTGTTCAGGCCACATTAGTGACTCAGCTGTCTGTCATCTTGTCAGATGGATGACGTTTAGGAGGTAATAAAGTAATTGTAATGTTCGATATTAATTTAAGGACAGATATATCAACACCTAAATAATATAAAATATGTAATAAATAATGTTCTCACACTGAACACGATAAAATAATAGAGTAAGCACAATTTTCACATGAAACAGATTGTCTTTTGCTTTAAAAAATTTCATTTGTGATTGATTTAAACCATTTATTTCCTCGCACATAACAAAAAAAAAAATATTTCCAGAAATGAGAAAAAAAAAGTTTTTTATACAATTACAAAATTAATTAATAGTAATAATTAAAATAAATCAAAATAAAAACAATTAAATCAAAATTAAATAAGAATAGGTAGGTATGTGTGTGACGGACACGAGCTCAGGAAAATGTTGAAATCAGTTTGTAATTATTTCAACTCTGATTTTCAGCCCGACCCGGTCATGGCAGCTCTACATGGTCGATCACACCACAAATTTACGAGTCTTGCATTCATTTCAAGTCGCTCCATAACGGTTATTGATAATAACACAATAATTTTGGCGTGGCTTAATTGTTGTTCTCATAAATATGATACTGACCACTATCTTATCTTTACTCTTATCTTACACCGGCATGATGTCATTCCGCCAATAATAAACCACTTTAGTATACCATTCATGCAATTTCAATGTTGTTTTAGCTGCTATTTCAGTACATTTGTTATATAAAATAACTCTTACACGTTATTTTAAAATTTAAAATTGTTAAGCTTGTGCAGAGTGAAATATCAAGGTAATTGAGAGGATTGTGTTACGGTTCCGAAATGGCTTCATGGATTATCGGATTATTTTCTATTTTTAAGCTTTCGAAAAGTGTCTTGAAGTGCGTACTATCGTTTCAATAATATCGCCTTGCAATTCAGTTTTTATTAAGCTGCGCCGCAACGTGACCCAAATTGAAGGAATAATTCACCTACTTTTCTGCTTATCAGTCCATGCTATGCAATCTCGAAGGACTTGGGCACATTTATGATTATTGAGCTCAAGTTAGGGCGCTTTGGGACCTAAAGTGCTTTCGAAACAACTATCTAAAAAACAGATTTATCTACATTTATGGCCTACGATTACATGCGCGCAAACATGTATTGCTTATGTGTCCTATAATTATATAAAATGAAAGTTTCTGGCTAGTTTCTGGTTGATTATTACTACATAACTATACCTCTCAGTAATACTTCTATACCTATATACAATGTTGGACATACAGCCAACGGGTATTAACGCACACAGATTTGTTGAGTTGCGAACACGCGACGGCGCCACATAGTTCTGGCCGAACGAAAAGCAGCTTATACTGAGGTTCACAGCGGGCACTCTCAGCGTCTAACCCTGCGCATTTTTAACCTGTACCACGCCCTATTAAGATCTCTACTTGTGTCACGTTTCGTTGTATATTTGTCACTTTAAATCTGGTGCCGTTACACTTTTTTGGTGGGCTTAAATTTCTGGGGAGCATTATGGATACACCGATTTTATCGTTTGATCGGCGCCATGGATTTCTCCATAACTTCATTCCGGCTTGTGCACACGTCACGTTCGGCGCGTCAGATTTAAAATGTCTCGCACACATTTTAAAATTGACATATCTTATCAAACACACGCTAAGGGCCAACGCAAATCGGCGGGCGGCGGAGGATAGCATCGAAGAGGATCTTATGCCCGCCAGCGCACACTAATGCAGTTATATCTCTTACGATACCGCGAGCGTCCACCAGCGTACAGCAGGGTCTGCCGAAATGTCGCTTTATCCATCGACATACCACCAGTCGCTCGGATTTGATACCGATTCTACTTGCGAAAAGTCACCGGCGCGTTCAGGCAAACTCCGGCGCATATCGATGGATTCCGGCATGTGCTGGTGGATCCGGCGCCTCCTGGCGTGGTATACTCTAGCATGCTATTACCGCAGAGAGAAATGCGTTGCATAACTCCGAGGTCGGTCTCAGAGCATTGAAATTATTTTTTTCAATGGAAGTGGCATATAAACATTGGTAAATTTTATGTCCCCTGCCTTTCCGTCTGCCGGTTTGCGCTGGCCCTAAATGTTATTCCAAGTTTATCTTAATACTTACCCGAAAACTACATCCAATATGGTCCAGCCACCGTCCACAGTGGGATTAGCGTGCCCAAACACATAAGAAGACAAACAGGCAATAATTAAAGAAAATTGCTGTTTTCGGTTGCCGAAACCAGCAACCGTGTCTTCACTAGGCAGCACTGACTTTTTTATAACTATGCATTGATTACAAAACTATTTTTCTAAAGTAATTGTTAGTCATACTAAAAGTATGGATAGATTTCTGAGGAAGGTATTATCCATTCGATGCATATTACTTCCTTGAAGTATAGAGATATATGGTACATTTTGGACTATTCGGTTCTCTGCTTATTATGTATAGGGAATTAATTGTAGCTATTGTATGTTGCAGATCTTTGAGCGTGGCGTGGTAAGGCATCGTCGGTCAAGATGACGACCGACATATCGGTCTCCAGGTGGGACCCGTCCATTGGCCACGGCCAGGAGATCATCGATGACTTCGAGTACGACGGCGGCAACTCGTCGTCGAGGCTTTTCGAACGATCGCGCATCAAGGCGCTAGCAGGTATTCTTTTTTTATCACTTACACATTCACACATTCAATAATAAAGTGGCACAATTCAAAAATTAATATTTTTTTATAACTGACTAATATGTCGGTTTTCACTACGACATGTAAATTTGTTACATTTAACTCCAGCCCAAGGATGACTGGTGTCGCGTGAGTTATTGACGGTGAAATTGGAAATGAAATCTTTTTTCTGATCTGTATCGCGTCTATTTGTATTGTACTTTCAAACAAATAAAAAATTCCCAAGCAGACGGCTGTACTACTCAATGAAATGTTTTAATTTATTTCCAATTTCCTTTTAATTAATTAATTTTCTTTCGTAAAAATTCATATACTTAAAATATTTTGCAAAACGTATGTAGCGTGAATTGGAATGTACTTTGGTAAATTAAAACTAAGGTATTTAAATTAATGAGTTGTGTAACTATGGTGAGAAATATAGTGGTTTCCAACCAGTTTTTTGTGATATCAAGTCACGGGACGAACAAGTCGTGCGCGGCTGGTGGTAAGCGTCACGCCCGTCCATAACAGTTGCAGTGCCGCTCAGAGCTTTAAATCTTAGAGATCTAAGTGGCACTGCTACTGCGCCCGTCACCCTGTTGTGCTTCTAATTTCACCACCACACTTCTTACCCTGCGAAACGCAATAATGCTCACCTTACTGCTTGGCGGCAGAAATGGGTAAGGTGGCAGTACCTCCCTGGACGAACTCTTTCACAAAAACCTCTACTGCTACAATTAGTATTAGACTAGTCACGATTTGGTCGACGATTTTACAACATATTGCAACAACCGTGTCACCGTCTGATCTGTCAAGGGCGCGAAATGTTGATTTGTTTTCGATCCGAAAAGAATAGTTTCATTTCAGTCTATTTTGACAGTTTCCCAAAAGTCATTTCTCGAATCACGTCACTTTATTTAATAAGGATGAGATATAATATGGCAATACTGGGGTTTTATTTCCGGCAATTCACATTTACAACACTATTGACCCCTGCGGTCCATTTATTCAAAACTGTATGGATACAGTCATATAACTACACTTATAATTGTAAATAATTTATTCATTTATTATGGTTTCATTTATAATGATATCGACAGAACAACACATGACTAATTTGCTCCACTAATAAATAATACTTTTACGTCAAATGTTGAATACATCATCGATATTGATGCCCTGGCTAATAAATCTCTCGTATAAAAGTTTGATTACTAAGATCTATTTATTATATTACCATTATAGACCACAATTTGTACACACATGATAAGACGAGTCAGAGGTCGTGGCATTGCTCACTTAGACGTGGATAATTATTTAATAATACATCCATAACTTATTTATGTATGTGAATTATCAAATGTTTGCCGTGTGACACATACACACACAGCACAGTTTCCGTTTACATAAAATACATACATACCATATATTGTAAACATTTTTATATTTATGTATATATAAAATAAAGTTTTTAATTCAATTTGTAAGTTACGTGCATTTGTGAATGTTTAGTAGCAATATCTCTCACTGACGGTAAAAGAAAAAACATGATGATACCTGCAAGTTGAAGAAAATTCATAATCTTTGGAAAACGTGCCCAGGCCCCAACCGGAGCGTTGGCCTGCGGCAGCGGCTTGACAGGCTGTAGCCTAAACACTCCTTAAATGAGGCTCGGGTCCGGCAGTGCTATGTGGGTTTTGATGTTGATCAAGTATTTCCAATAATACAACATTATTTCAAGCAGTTATTTTCTTTTGTAAAGGATATTGGAAAAAATACATAATAAAGAAAAATATTTATTTACCGACAGGTTATTTCTGGAGCTTAATGTTTATTATCTATCATGAATAGTAATCTTCACTAGGCCAGGTTAAACCATCCGCCAAGGGCTAAATTATCAGTCGTGTCTTCAATGTATAAACCGAAATACGCTTGTCTTAACACAGTGGCTTTATCACTATCAGTGATGTAAACACGTTATCTGCCCACTCGCCCTACTCCACGAATCAGTTTATCAATCGTAAAGACGCGTTCTTTTTGATTGCTTATTTCTTAGTTACCAACACGTTTTGAGGAATAAATTTCAACTGTAGATTACATTAATTACTGTGCGATTAAAAGTGTTCATAAATTAACATGGAGAAGATTTTGTGGTGTTTTGGATAAAACTTCAAATAAAAAAAAAGTTTCTTGTTAACCTACCTATAGTAGTGCACACGATATTACACGCACGTATATGAACATGATATTTACGAGACTTAGATACGATTGCAATATTTTCTACTGATTCCTTTGTATGAGCAACATATACGATAGCTTTGTATTTGTTCTTGTATTGCCACAAAGAAAACTGTAGTTACTTAGTTAAACAAGCCCAAGGTTGACAAACTCTGTACCAGTGATATCGAATATCCTTGTTGAGCGTCCAGTCAAGTTTTGACGCTCTAATTCCTTCCTCTTTCGCCGGGAAGGGATTTGCAGTCAGTGTTAGTGATATGTCTGCCTCAACATGGCCACCTCCGAGTGCTACGATTTGATTAAGAAGGGTGTGGACATTGAGGTGCCCGGCTTGGAAGTATATTATGACAAAGTTGTGACTGAGCTGAGAGGTTAGTGTTTTGTGGTACCTCATGTTTCATCTTAAATTGTGACTTGGTTAGAGTGAATTCTTTATTGACATAAAGAGTTAGCCATCAGTTTATCTATTTTTATTTCAGTTAGAAAGTCAGTTTCATGTTGCTTTTATTTAAAAGGAATTCAATTTGCTTAAAGAAAAAATAATATATATCGTAAAATATACTGTCAGTGACTTCACAGGATGTAGGAACCATTGTTAAGTTATTTATGGGATACAATTTTGCTCATGTGCCTTACTTAAGTTTTCCTTATGGGAGAACGATTAACGATACATTATTACCGCACTGCGAGTGATGCATTTTGTTAGATACAAGTGTTTGCTTGCTTAACACATCGTAAAACTCGACGTTTTACGAGGTCACTCCGTGCGATCTAATTTCTTCTCGATAAAATATGAAAGTTTTTATGCATTTAATCGGAATAGCGCACCAACACACATACATAATTTTAGTAAGTTTCCTTATATTCTTTATACCAAAATAATGAGGTACAGATTTTATAAAAGATCCAAGGAACAATGAAGGAAGGAAAGAGGAACTTTCCTAGAATTCTTGCGATTGTTTATATTTGTTTTAAATTATAGAACGGATTTTACAAACTTTGTCATCCTATTTATGGTAGCTCGAAGTAATTGTTTTTGGCTAATATTTCACGCTCCAGTCATGGTTAATCTGGCCAATAATTAATAATTAATCTGATATAAACACAATGATCAGTCCTCATTAAGAACTGTCTCTGGGCAATACTTGACCGGTGCTTTACGCTCTAAAGCGTGCGTACGTAATACGTAATTTAATATCCATCTCAAATGACACATATTGTTTTCCGAACCCAATACGCTTCAGAGCCAGGACTGACCGCGATGTGTTCGCCAGCGGACGACTGGCGGTCAGAAGCGCCGCCGATCTGGTCCCCGCGCCGCGGTCGACCACACTGGCGGTTATTGTGTTAACATTTCTTTTGATCTTTCTCTCTACTGATATGAGTACTGTGTATTATGTGCATTTTTTCAATGGCCTTTCAGGTCCGATAATTGTTGGACTTTATTTTACAACTGCTCGATCACATTTGAACTAAAATATTAATTGATAGATGAGATCTCATAGACTAAGTTTAAACCACCGTGTATCATTTATATATGAACGAAATAATTTTTTAAATACATGAAATGGATATATCTTAATTGTTTAACTCTTACGGTACTGTTATTTTTAGCAACAATTATAATACACTTTGATGAATATACAAAGATCAAAATGTAACCAAAAATGTATTAAAATGGTATGTCGTGGTTCACAGACGAACGAGAGAGTGTACAGAAGAAGACTTTTCAAAAATGGGTGAACTCACATTTGGTGCGCGTGGGGTGCCGCATCGGCGATCTCTATGTGGACATGAGGGATGGCAAGATGCTCATCAAACTTCTCGAGGTCCTCTCTGGAGAGAGACTGGTAACTATTTGTTATACCTAACATTATTAATTAAAAAGACAAAGACAAGCATGGTAGCCTAACGATTTCACCTACCGCCTCTCAAGCGGAGGACATGGGTTCGAATCTGGGCTCGCACTTCTGAGTTTTTCGGAATTTAATTGCGAAATTTAATTTGAAATTGACCTTGAGCTTTTCGGTGAAGGAAAACATCGTGATGAAACTTGTACGACGAAGAAGGTACACAAATAACGTGTCAAGTCCTCAACCCGCATCGGGCCGGCGTGGTGGCCTACAGCCTAAACCCTCGCCTGAGAGGAAAGCCGTTCCCAGCAGTGGAACGTACGGGTTGATGATGATGGTTACTTACCTTGGAATTTGAAAAAGAAAAAAATATATTTTACACCCTGGTTTTGACGTGCAATTTCAATAAAATTTAGTTCGTTTACCACATTGCAAAAGTCGAAAGAATGTGACCTTGACGGACAATCGATTGCCACGATTTTACAATTCACTAGAAGGGATTTCCATTAAAATGTAATGTTAATACGCATATAATTTTCTTATTGTCTTTAGCCTCGTCCAACGAAAGGCAAGATGCGAATTCATTGCCTGGAAAACGTAGACAAGGCGCTGCAGTTCCTGCGAGAACAGCGCGTACACTTAGAGAACATGGGCTCTCATGACATCGTGGACGGAAACCCGAGGTTAAATCTCGGACTCATTTGGACCATTATTCTGCGCTTCCAGGTAAGTGAAGCAAAAGTATTGAGCGTCTTAGTGAAGCACAAAAGGGAACTTTACTAAATTCACTTATTAGATCACAATGTGTTGCACTACCAGTTGCATAGAATCAAATTCGTTAAAAATCTTTTACTTTATGATATTAATGATTGTCCCAGATATATGAGTTAATCTTAATTTCGAATATGTTCAACAATGAACTTTGTCTGTTTAACTTTGCCTAACATAAAACAAACATTTAATTCCAGATTCAAGACATCACTATCGAAGAGACAGATAACAAGGAAACAAAATCCGCAAAAGACGCCCTGCTGTTATGGTGTCAAATGAAGACAGCCGGCTACAATAACGTGAACGTCCGCAACTTCACCACCTCGTGGCGAGACGGATTGGCCTTCAACGCCATCATTCACAAACACAGACCTGATCTCATTCAGTTTGAGAAGCTTCACAGGAGCAACCCTATACATAACTTAAATAATGCCTTCAACGTTGCAGAGGAAAAACTTGGACTTACAAAATTGTTGGATGCCGAAGGTGAGGGAATATCACAACTGAAGTACACACATCCTGATAGTCATTAATTGGCAGAAGATTGTTTGATTCCTAGACACTTTTGATGTGTGTACTAAAAACATGTTCCCAATTTAAATCATTTATTTCAGATCGTATGGTCCATAATAATATTCAAAGTCCCATCAAGACATTTATAAAATTATTAATTGCCTCTTTCGGGTTCGATTTCCGGACCGGGAGAAATATTTGTATGGCCTATATTTATTTCTCTCGTGAGTTTGGGTGTAATTTGTGGCTGTCCATGTGTATATCCATGGCACTCGTGTTACGGGTTTTCCATGAGTGGGGCCAATAAAAAAAATAAAGACAAGAAAAGCATTATTTCAATTCTGAGTGCAGTCTTGTACATTGTAACATGATCGGACAGTTGATTCGATCAGGCACAGCGCGGAAAATGCCATTTATACTGCAATAGATACGGCTTATCGTCAAGGCAGCCCTCCTTTTAACAACGGCTGCAGCACCGTTGCAACTCCAACGCAACGACTTGTACTGAACGCGTAAGCCGTAGATTGTCTTCTGCGAAGATTGGAAGTATAACTTTAACGGATCTAGGCAACGTGCGTTTCTGCGTGCCAACATGTTACAGCCGACCCCGGCGCGCTCTCTCTATGTGTCGAACAATGGTTTGATATTAAATGTACGAGTAAAAGAGGTCAATTGTAGACGCTTCAGTTCTATTTTCGATTCTGTACCGTCATGTATTTTTTCAATTATTTGCTCGTCAGACATCGCCGTGGACCATCCCGACGAGAAGTCGATCATCACGTACGTGGTGACGTACTACCACTACTTCAGCAAGATGAAGCAGGAGACCGTGCAGGGCAAGAGGATCGGCAAGGTCGTCGGCATCGCCATGGAAAACGAGAAAATGATGCAGGAATACGAGTCGCTCACCAGGTAAGGTTTCATAATTGTTGTTGAGTATTTACTATTGTATCGGAGATCGTCGTATTGTTTTAAGCTAGAGCCGTAATCGAAACGTTGTATTCCAGCGACCTTCTGCAGTGGATCGAGCGCACGATCGACGCTCTGGGCGACAGGACGTTCGCTAACTCGTTGGAAGGCGTGCGCCAACAGCTCATTCAGTTCGCTAATTATCGCACCGTCGAAAAGCCGCCCAAGTGAGTGCACGTTCTCCGTTTCGCACATTAGTAGTTTATGAATCCTAGCGCTCCAATGACCGCTCGCGGTCCAATTTTTCACAGGTTCGTGGAGAAAGGCAACCTGGAAGTGCTGCTGTTCACGCTGCAGTCGCGCATGCGCGCCGCGAACCAGAAGCCGTACACGCCCAAGGAGGGCAAGATGATCCACGACATCAACCGCGCCTGGGAGCGGCTCGAGAAGGCCGAGCACGAGCGCGAGCTCGCGCTGCGCGAGGAGCTCATCCGCCAGGAGAAGCTGGAGCAGCTCGCCGCCAGGTACGGCGCGGCCGCCGCGGCCCGGGGCCCCTGCCCCTCGCCCTCGCGGCCCCTCTCACGGGAACGCGGACTCGTTGCAGGTTCAACCGCAAGGCGCAAATGCGCGAGACCTGGCTGTCGGAGAACCAGCGCCTGGTGAGCCAGGACAACTTCGGCTTCGACCTGGCGGCGGTGGAGGCGGCCGCCAAGAAGCACGAGGCCATCGAGACCGACATCTTCGCGTACGAGGAGCGCGTGCAGGCCGTCGTGGCCGTGTGCTCGGAGCTGCAGGCGGAGAGGTGCGCCCGCCCCTCGCCCTCCCCTCCCGCCGCCCCAGCCGCCCCCGCCGCCCCCACTGACCCTCTGGTCCGGCAGGTACCACGACATGGAGCGCGTGTCGGCGCGGCGCGACAACGTGCTGCGCCTGTGGGCCTACCTGCTGGAGCTGCTGCGCGCGCGCCGCGCCCGCCTCGAGCTCTCGCTGCAGCTGCAGCAGAACTTCCAGGTACTGGCGGACTGCTCGGCAACAACTCCTGTCGATGCCGACGCCGCCGATTCACTCGTCGGCTTCTCTCCCCGCGTCGTGACAAACGAAAGAACTACCGCCACGATATTCTCTGTGCCGTTTTCTGTTAACCCTTTTACGTGCCGCCCAGGAAATGCTGTACATCCTGGACTCGATGGAAGAGATGAAGCTGCGTCTGCTGACGGACGACTACGGCAAACACCTGATGGGCGTCGAGGACCTGCTGCAGAAGCACGCGCTGGTCGAGGCCGACATCAACGTTCTAGGAGAACGCGTCAAGGTGCGTCTTTGCCGCTAACGAACACTACAAGTTGGCTATTTTAATAGTAATTAACGTCGCAACCTGCGCGCAATTAGAAAAAAATCCTTAAAAGGCCGTTAGTTATGGTAAATTGAATGAAACACTAACATTTTTAAGGATGTAGAGTTTTATCCGCGATGAACTCGTTCGCAGGTGGTGGTGGGCCAGTCGCAGCGGTTCCTGGAACAGGAGGAGGGCGGCTACCGGCCGTGCGATCCGGCCATCACGGTCGAGCGCATCCAGCAGCTGGAGAACGCCTACGCCGAGCTCGTGCACCTGGCGGTGGAGCGCAGGTCAGGACCGTACTTGTGGGGACGTTCTTTCTTAGAAAACAAGCCAGTAGAAGCATTTTGTGGGAAGTGTTTCAACGCAATAAAAAGATAATTTTTAATTCTCTAAAATCTTGAGGGTTCAGTGTGCCAGTAAACGAACTGTGGCGCTTTCGTTCTGTTAAATGTAACGTTGGCGTCGTGCAGGAAGCGCCTGGAAGACAGCCGCAAGCTGTGGCAGTTCTACTGGGACATGGCCGACGAGGAGAACTGGATCAAGGAGAAGGAACAGATCGTCTCCGTAGACGACATCGGCCACGACCTGACGACGGGTGAGTGCCGCTCGGTGGGCCCCGTTGGATCCTGACCTGACCCCAGTGAACAAGAGTCCGTTTGCAGTGTACTTGCTGGTGTCCAAGCACCGCGCGCTGGAGGCCAGCGCGCACGCGCACGAGCCGCAGCTCATGGCCGTGGCCGCCGTCGGCGACGAGCTGGTCTCGCAGGGCCACTTCGGCGCGGATCGCATCCAGGTCGGTCCCGCCCGCTTGCCTGCTGTCTGGTGCTCTGAACTATACTCGTACCAGACCTCTGTGTAACTACACCTGCTCGACAGGAGCGACTCCGGGACATCCTGTCTCAGTGGAACCACCTACTGGACGTGGTGTCGCTGCGCAAGCACCGACTGGACGCCGCCGTGCGCTACCATCAGCTGTTCGCTGACGCTGACGACATCGACAACTGGATGCTTGATACGCTCAGGTTAATATTTTTTTTTTCATTTTAGTTTGATTACGGAACTCTAAAAAACAAGTAGGGAATTGGGTAACAGAACTAGAGTAGCGGTGTTGTCGATCTATTAGCCAGTCGCCACTAGAAAGATCTAATCGGAATTGAAACAATTATTTGAACGGGCGTTCGGTGAAAGTGTCGCACCGTATCATACTTTGTGTCTAGCTGCTGTAGTGACTGGAAATGACTCGACCGTTCCCCAGACTGGTGTCGTCCGAGGACACGGGCGTCGACGAGGCGCAAGTGCAGAGCCTGCTGAAGAAGCACAAGGACGTGACGGACGAGCTGAAGAACTACGCCAACGTCATCCAGCAGCTCAAGCAGCAGGCCAGCGAGCTGAGCCCCGAGGACGCCAACAGCGCCGAGGTGCGCGAGCGCCTGGCCGCCATCGACGCGCGCCACGGCGAGCTGGTGGAGCTGGCGCGCCTGCGCAAGCAGCGGCTGCTGGACGCGCTGTCGCTCTTCAAGCTGCTGGCCGAGGCCGACGCCGCCGACCAGTGGATCGCCGAGAAGGACCGCATGCTGGACACCATGCTGCCGCCCAAGGACATCGACGACGTGGAGATCATGAAGCACAGGTGCCCGCCCCCGCCGGCGCACCAGCACCGGCGCCGCCAGCACCACCTGACACCGACGTCTCTGCGCAGGTACGACGGCTTCGACAAGGAGATGAACGCGAACGCGTCGCGCGTGGCCGTGGTCAACCAGCTGGCGCGGCAGCTCATCCACGTGGAGCACCCGCAGGCGCCGGCCATCCAGGAGCGGCAGCAGGCGCTCAACAACGCCTGGACCAGGCTCAGGGAAAAGGTGACTTCCGCCGAGCGATTACAATTTTTCAGTCGCGAGGCGGCCGACGATACTCCGTTCGACGTTTAATCTGGCTCCCGCGTATTGAAACGACGAATTTGATCTAATCGCGACGCGCACCACGCAGGCGGAGTCGAAGAAGGACGAGCTGAAATCGGCGCAGGGCGTGCAGACGTTCCACATCGAGTGCCGCGAGACCGTCTCGTGGATCGAAGACAAGAAGAGGATCCTGCAGCAGACCGACAACCTGGAGATGGACCTGAACGGTCAGTAGCGGGACTCAAGGTCGGCGCAGACGCGTCCGCGCCGACCTTGAGCTGACGCGCCGGTTGCAGGCGTGATGACGCTGCAGCGGCGCCTGTCGGGCATGGAGCGCGACCTGGCCGCCATCCAGGCGCGCATCTCGTCGCTGGAGAGCGAGGCCAGCGCCATCCAGGACACGCACCCCGAAGAGGCGCAGCTCATCCGCGAGCGGGTGCAGCAGATCACGCACAACTGGGACCAGCTCACGCAGATGGTCGGTGCCGCGCTGCGCTGCGAAGGCGCCCTCGCGACCGGCTCGCGCTGAATCTTCTGCGCTTTTGCAGCTCAAAGAACGCGACTCGAAGCTGGAGGAGGCGGGCGATCTGCACCGCTTCCTGCGCTCCGTCGACCACTTCCAGGCCTGGCTCACCAAGACGCAGACCGACGTGGCTTCCGAAGGTGAGTGTCGATCGCTTCGGAGGCTGCAGCGGCCGGTCTCTGTGTTCTGTGCGAACTGGAAAATAACCACAATATTTACGTATTCTCAGACACGCCGTCGAGTCTGCCGGAGGCGGAGAAGCTGCTGTCGCAGCACCAGACCATCAAGGAGGAGATCGACAACTACCGCGACGAGTTCGCAAAGATGATGGAGTACGGCGAGAAGATCACTGCCGTGAGTATTTTCATATTTCAAACAGCGTACAGTAAACGATAATATGGAAAGACCAGCGATAATTTTAAATAGAAAACTTGAAAAGCGATAATTTGACAAGTTCATGCTTGAAACTATTAGTATCTTTTTTCCGAGTCGTATCTGCATCTTATCGTATCGTTCCGTACAGGAACCGTCCACTCAAGACGACCCACAGTACATGTTCCTGCGCGAGCGCCTAAAGGCACTTCGCGAGGGATGGGCTGAACTACAGCAGATGTGGGAGAACCGCCAGCAGCTGCTGACGCAGAGCCTGGAGCTACAGCTTTTACAACGCGACGCCAGACAGGCCGAAGTGCTGCTGTCGCATCAGGAACATCGGTAAAAAATCTGTCATGTTGTAATACGTAACCGCGCGATGAACGTTATTCAATGCTGCTTATGCAAGTCTTGATAATAATTTCCAGATCCCATTTCCGATTAATAAAGCGTTTCATTTATTGAGCAGAAATAATTTCGTTTTTCTTTCAGGTTAGCGAAGACAGAGCCGCCAACAAACTTGGAGCAAGCCGAAAACTTGATCAAGGAGCACGAGGCCTTCCTCACGACGATGGAGGCCAACGACGACAAAATCAACTCCGTGGTGCAATTCGCCAACCGCCTCGTTGAAGAGCGCCATTTCGACGCCGACAAGATCCAACGCAAAGCCGACAGTATTGAGCAGAGACGCAACGCCAACAAGGAGAAGGCTCAGCAGCTCATGGAAAAGCTTCAAGATCAACTACAGCTCCATCAATTCCTACAAGACTGCGATGAACTCGGCGAATGGGTGCAGGAAAAGAAAGTCACCGCCGAGGACGATACCTACCGCGATGCCAAGACTATTCACTCGAAATGGACCCGCCACCAGGCATTCGAGGCCGAAATTGCTGCTAACAAAGAACGTCTATTCGCCGTCCAGAACGCTGCTGAGGAACTGATGAAACAGAAGCCCGAATTCGTCGAAATCATCTCGCCCAAAATGGCCGAGCTCCAAGATCAGTTCGAGAACCTCCAAACTACTACAAAGGACAAGGGCGAGCGTCTGTTCGACGCGAACCGCGAGGTCCTCTTACACCAAACTTGCGACGACATTGACTCGTGGATGAACGAACTCGAGAAACAAATCGAGAACTCCGACACCGGCACTGATCTGGCGTCTGTAAATATTCTCATGCAGAAGCAACAGATGATCGAGACTCAGATGGCTGTGAAAGCGAAGCAGGTTACCGAACTCGAAACGCAGGCTGAGTATCTGCAGAAGACGGTGCCTGACAAGATTGAAGAGATCAAAGAAAAGAAAAAATCTGTGGAACAGAGGTTCGAGCAGCTCAAAGCTCCTTTGCTCGATCGTCAACGCCAGTTGGCCAAGAAGAAGGAGGCATTCCAATTCCGCCGCGACGTCGAGGATGAGAAACTTTGGATCCATGAAAAGTTGCCTCTGGCGAGCAGCACTGACTACGGAAACTCGCTGTTCAACGTACAAATGCTGCAAAAGAAGAACCAGTCGCTCAAGACTGAGACCGACAACCACGAGCCGAGAATACTGACTGTCATCTCCAATGGACAGAAGCTGATTGATGAGGGCCATGAGGATTCGCCCGAGTTCAAGAGGCTTATTGATGAACTGTCTGCGAGGTGGCGAGAACTTAAAGGTGAGCCTCATCGTTTCTCGTTTAGTACAACACGGGTAAAAAATAATTTATACTCTAAATTTGGGCCAAACACTGCGTGTTTAGTTCTAAATTTATTATTGAAATTTTTCCAAATCTGGTTGTCCGTATACCCATACGTAAATATGTTAATCATGATCCTACTTGAATGCGACAGACGCCATCGAACAACGCAAGAACAACCTGGCCCAATGGGAGAGAGCTCACCAGTACATGTTCGACGCGAACGAAGCTGAGGCCTGGATGAGCGAGCAGGAACTTTACATGATGGTCGAAGACCGTGGCAAGGTAAGATTAAAGATAAGAAAGATAGATTTGGGCCCTTTTTAATAGCACTTTGCAATCGCTTGTTGAAGATTTTTTAGATAATCATTTGCGATGGTACTATAATTGTTGTTAGAGTGATAAAATTTTGTAATTTATTATTACATTCTTTTTTTGCATAGGATGAGATCTCGGCGCAGAATTTAATGAAGAAACACGAAGTTCTGGAGCAAGCCGTCGACGATTACGCGCAGACCATCCGACAGCTCGGAGAGACGGTTAGGCAACTCACCAGCGAGGAACATCCTCTTAGGTCAGTATTACTTCTTCAGTTCCTAGTAAAGAATAATGCCCAATTTTCCTTCAATCACAAGTACAGGTTCTAATTATACTGAGTTTATATTTTTTTAACTACAACAACTAGGGAATTTGTAGGGAAGTTGATTTAGGCAATATTTTCTTTTTGGGGTTATTAATAATTAAGTCTATTGAATGTCAGGATGTTTTGTCACCATGGTATTCAGTTATTTTTTGTGAAATGAGTCCACTAGTTTGCTGTAATTACTAATACGATCGGACGCTTCCAAAGTGGGTATTGTTCTTTTTGGTGCGTCTCCTTGTCGGTCGTCTCTGTCGCCATGCGAGAAGATTTATCCCGTGCCTTGAATAAATTACCTGTCGCAGCGAACAAATCTCGGTGAAGCAGTCGCAAGTGGACAAGCTGTACGCCGGGCTGAAGGACCTGGCGGGCGAGCGGCGCGCGAAGCTGGACGAGGCGCTGCGGCTGTTCCAGCTGTCGCGCGAGGTGGACGACCTGGAGCAGTGGATCACCGAGCGGGAGCTGGTCGCCTCCAGCCAGGAGCTGGGCCAGGACTACGACCACGTGACGGTGAGCGCGGCCGCGCCGGCGCCCGGGCGTCGCGGCCGCGGGACTGACCCTCCCCTCTCCGCCCTCCGCCCGCAGCTGCTGTGGGAGCGCTTCAAGGAGTTCGCGCGCGAGACGCAGGCCGTGGGGTCGGAGCGCGTGGCCACGGCCGAGCGCATCGCCGACCGCATGATCGCGTCGGGCCACTCCGACAACGCCACCATCGCGCAGTGGAAGGAGGGGCTCAAGGAGACGTGGCAGGACCTGCTGGAGCTGATCGAGACGCGCACGCAGATGCTGGCCGCGTCGCGCGAGCTGCACAAGTACTTCCACGACTGCAAGGACGCGCTGCAGCGCGTGAGCGAGAAGGCGCGCGGCGTCAGCGACGAGCTGGGGCGGGACGCCATCTCCGTGGGCGCGCTGCAGCGCAAGCACCACAACTTCATGCAGGACCTGGGCACGCTGCAGCAGCAGGTGGAGGCCGTGGGCGCGGAGTGCGCGCGCCTGGGCGCGGCCTACGCCGGCGACAAGGCGGCCGAGATCTCGCGCCGCGCCGCCGAGGTGGCCGACGCCTGGGCCGCGCTGCAGGCCGCCTGCGCCGCGCGCCGCCGGCGCCTGGAGGACGCCGACCGCCTGCAGCAGTTCCTGGGCCGCGTGCGCACGCTGGCGCTGTGGATGGACGACGTGGTGCGCCAGATGAACACGGGCGAGAAGCCGCGCGACGTCAGCGGCGTGGAGCTGCTCATGAACAACCACCAGTCGCTCAAGGCCGAGATCGACGCGCGCGAGGACTCCTTCTCGGCCTGCATCGCGCTGGGCCGCGAGCTGCTGGCGCGCCAGCACTACGCCTCGGCCGACATCAAGGAGAAGCTGCTGCAGCTCACCGACCAGCGCACCGCGCTGCTGCGCCGCTGGGAGGAGCGCTGGGAGAACCTGCAGCTCAGTCAGTATCGCCCGAGCGCCGCCGCGCCCGCGCCCGCGCCCGCGCCCGCTGAACGCCCGGCCCTCGTTCCGCAGTCCTGGAGGTGTACCAGTTCGCGCGCGACGCGGCGGTGGCCGAGGCCTGGCTCATCGCGCAGGAGCCCTACCTGATGTCGCAGGAGCTGGGCCACACCATCGACGAGGTGGAGAGCCTCATCAAGAAGCACGAGGCCTTCGAGAAGTCCGCCGCCGCGCAGGAGGACCGCTTCAGCGCGCTGCAGAGGCTTACCACCGTGAGTATGGAGCTTCCTGCTGCGTGCAATTCGTCCGTAAGGATGTAATGGATTTGCGAGCTAGAACACTATGAAACTAAAGTTGTCACTCGCTACGACGAGCATACGGATGTAAATAATGTACCGGATGCTCACTGTTGACTGTACATTGGGGTATATTTGTATGTATTCATGTGATGTCTATACTTTCCTGCTTGATTTGGACCTTATTAGAAGCTGACAAGTCACTTCTTGACCTTTGAATTGTGATGCCAAAGTAGACAACTAATATTCGTGTTGTCCAAAAATTGACCCTTCGGAGAATCTAACAGAACGACGAGAGACCAAAAAGTTACTTATCAGCCTCGTACAATGCAAATCTACTGCATGATTTAGGCTTTTCTTTTTTTTATCTAATTATTTTCTTTCTAATCCACACGTAGCTAGAGCGGCGTGCAACGACACTGTGGCCTAATGCACAGCCTTGGGAAAAATATGAGGAAACCTTAACCTGTTACACTGCTCCTGTATCCCAAACTAAACACCCTATCGAACCTTTAATCATCGTAAAAAATGAACCACCCGTAGCCGAAATAGTCGAAGATATAATATTAAACAGTGGCAAGTTCAATATACCAGAGAAATATAGGCGGAAATCTATAGATGAGCTCAATAAAAATGATTCTTTCCTGTGGTCCGTAGTTACAAATAACACTTTGTCTACAATATCGGAGATCAGCAGTCCACCCAACACACCTTTGGGTACCCCAATGTCTCCCGATATCTATAGCTCGGTTTTCTTCGAGTACACAGTTGAAACTGAAGAACCGAACATCAATCTTGCTTGTATTGACTTTATACTTTGGGAAAGATTATCCTACCAACTCGTATATCCGAATTTAACCTTGTTGAGGCATAACAGTGTAAGTTCGTCTAAAACTGGTAGTCTAAAACGAATAATGAATAAGTTCTCCCGTAAAAGTAACCGATCCAACGACTCGGACACGAAAGGCGACGTAGCTGTGCTGTCTCTGCCAGGCCTCACAAGCAGCAACAGAGCTGTCAACGATTTAGGCAAAGATATTAAGTTTGTTCCCTTAAACTCTTCTCTCCTTCTGCTTTCCCAAACCCGAAAACTAGTACCGGACGGTGCATGGTACTTTAACTACTTGGATTGTGTAAGTGCGGTGATTGGTCATATGAAGCTTTGCTTTGAAATCAAACCTTTCGCATGGCCTATTTTTGTGTGCTACGATTGTTTGCTGTTTCAGGAGCAGTGACATTTTTCAATTTGTAATTTTTACGTACAAATTTATATATGGCTGCGGTTTTTATAAAATGTCTAGATAAATTTTACGAAGTGAACGTTATGATGTCTGTACAAGTTTAGCTATAGAAAAACACTTTTGCCTGGAAACGAAGCCGGGATATACAGGGTGTAATCGTCAAGTGTGCCCAGGCGGTTGTTCGGCAAATACAAGAGATATTAAAAAGCTTTAAACTGACATCGAAGGTGTATCGACATGAATATTTTTTTTAAATAAAACTGGAAATATTCAAATTTAACATTAAATGCTCCCATAAATTTAACGTGACGTTTGTAAAGAGGCTTTAGTCTACTACTTTAAGAGGTAACTATAACTTTACAGATAACAAAATAGGTATAAATAAAGTAATAAAAGCATATTTTAATTGAATGAAAATATAATGGCATAGTCAATTATTTGGTCAAGTGCGAGTTGTCCATAAAAATGAATAAAAATGATCAAATTTTGTTTCGTGCTGATCGCCTCAGTTTCATGTAAGGGTCATTTCATTGTACGAGACGAAAAAAATCGGGACAGAAGAAGTTGGTCAAACTTTTGTTCAATTAAAAGATTTTTATTACTTTATTTATAGCTGTTTTGTTATCTGTAAACTTATTGTGAAGATTTCGGATATTTCCAGTTTTTGTTAAAAAAAAAAGTTATTGATGTCGATTTACCTTCGATACCAATTTAAAGCTTTTTAATATCTCTTATATTTATGGAACAATCGCCCGGGCGCACTGAACGATTACACCCCGTACACCACGTTTTGAACCTGTCAGCCTCGCATAGCTGTCGAATCTAACACGCATCAACGGGAACAGACTAACGGCCCGCTCATTGCGAATAACCCTCGGCCGAGAAGAGCGTGCGTAGTAAAAGCGCGATTGTGGTTTCCAGTTCGAGGTGAAGGAGATGAAGCGAAGGCAAGAGGCGGCGGAGGCGGCCGAGCGCGAGAAGCGCGAGCGGGAGGCGGCCGAGGCCGCGGCCGCCGCGGCGCGCGACGCCGTCGACCGCGCGGGCTCGCCCGACCAGCCGCCGCCAGGTGCGTGCCCACCTCCCCGCCTCCCCGCCACCCCGCCACCCCGCGCGACGGAGCTCGCCCGCCGGCCGCTAGTCCTCTTCGAGGTCGGTTCAGCAGCGCCGCCCGCGGGCGAGCTCCGTTCCGGATCGACCGCCGACAGAGCGCGGTGCTAATTCGGTTGCAAACGTAGGCTTCTCGACGACGAAATATATCGGAATCAAAAACACAGAGTCGACATTTTCTAAATTAACACTTCGATCACGAATTGCAAGTGAGCACGCATGCGAAATGTCTTCTAGCACTGTCGAAGTAATACGAGACGAAGAACTAACACTTTCACCGATGACCGGCGAAAGATGCTTGCAGACTGCAGTGATACTTGTTAACAGTTCATATTAATTAAGTCGAAAATAAACAAGTAAAGTCGAAACGACGAAAGCACCTAGCGCACAGCGACGTAGCCAAAGAGGCTTCCGGCATCGCTTGCCGCTTTAAGTGTGAATTTCATATGATATCCCCTTTTATAATTACACACTCTGTCGCTTTAAAAATTCGGACTCAAAATTAGGTAAAACGCGAGACGTGCGCTTACAATTGGAGAGAGAGGATTAACACTGATTCTCGATCTACTGTCCGATTTCTTAGAGCGATCGAGTGTGTCGTGTAAAACAAAAAGGGACGATTACTTATCGATGTGTTGTCCACACATGCACTCGCGTAGTCGTAAGGAGAACATCCACTAAAGCGGCTGAGAAGGCCCAAGAACGACCGCATTCCCAGCCAGGTAAACAGAGCGCTTACTATTCTACCGATGTAAAAAGATACCCGGCTACACGCATGAGCTTACGAAGTAGATGTTAAAACGGGTGTCTTCTAAATTTTGGCGGGTCACATTGCGCTCGAAACGTATTTACAGTCGTGGGATAGATTTGTGATTAATTTGTAGCTAAAGCTTTTACTGTTTATACACGGGATTTTATTCGTCTAGGATTTGTTTTTACGTAGTTTTTTTTTTCAGTAGTTGGGTCTAGCACTATTTTCTTTATTGCTGCACGATATCATGTTCTCTACATTTCACGTTTCATCGTAACGGGTGATGGTTTATTTCTTTCGAATTATCATCATCAACATCGTCGTCGACGACGTCCATTCAGGCTGAACGCCTGACATTGGGCAGTGCCGTAACTTGGCGTTGAGTGGCTCGCACTTTAGTCGCATTACTCAGTACATATTTATGCGCATTTTCATTGTGTCACACACAAACGCATGGTACGGTCCTTTTAAAACAACGTACGGAAATTAATAATAATTGACATCACTTCTAATTTCATGAAGTTCTCTATCACAAAGATGACCATTGTCAAACATTTTTCATTTCAATTATGTATATTCATTAACATTTTCATTCCTTCGATCTCATCAAATATGTATTAATTAGGTTTCATGTTCCTATCTATAAATATTTATATTATTATGTCAGAAATATCTATTACTGTACGTACTCCGTGGCTGTAAGCTAATCACGGTGATGGTTTGATACTCTTCTTTTACTTTGTATGTCTTGTATGTTTGTTTCTTCATCTTTGATAATTTACCATATTTGCAATTCTATCATTTAATTCGCCGGCTTCGGAAATTTAATAGTAGAAGAAATGTGGACAAAAGAGAATTTTCTGTCGCTATCATTTCGGTACAAAAT
Organism: Hyposmocoma kahamanoa; assembly: GCF_003589595.1. NCBI lineage: Eukaryota > Metazoa > Arthropoda > Insecta > Lepidoptera > Cosmopterigidae > Hyposmocoma > Hyposmocoma kahamanoa. The sequence continues at coordinate 2,709,823 of NW_020653608.1, read as the reverse complement.
TCTTATCATAGTACATTCAGATTCAGAACTGCAAATAAATGTTGGTAAATTGGAGATGAATTTTATTGTAATCTAATCTTGTACAAACCTGTCTTAAAAGTGTCTCGTGCTTGTTCTTTTAAGAAGCTGTCTACAAGGTAGGTATCGGCTACTTCTTGCTTCTCTTAGCTATTCTTATCTATATATTTATTTACTTATTTTGTGCTTTGTCCATAGCTTATCTTAGTTTATTATTACTTGATGAAAAGAGAATATTGCTTGTATGTCGATTTCAATGTTTTAAATATTTGAATTAATTTCATGTTTATTCTGTGTTTATTTAATGTTGCTTATTGGGTATCATTAACTTTGATGTAAGCAGGTTTTGGTGGAAATATTTAGTGTAATTTCATTCTATAACTTCATCAGATAAATCTGTAAATTTTTGACAATTACCCGTAAATAACGGGATTTGAAAAGTATTTGTGAACTCGGGTAAATACCGTAGTAGGGTTACTAGTAGTATGTACATAGTTACATAGATTCACTAATTCTCCAGCGGTAGTATCGGTTGGCTCTACACCAAACATTCTTATCATGGATGTGTTAATTTAAATTTAAGACTATGTATGTGTATTATCTGTCAACGGGCTTAGTTTGACCTTCAATTTAACCTATTACAATAAAACAACAGGAGAGACTCAGACTATATTAAACTGGATAATAACTTTGCCATCACGTCATGAACATTATTAAAAACAATGCAAGATAAAAAAGGCCCATCATATCCAGTGCACGTGAAATACGCATAAATAGTCCGCATGTCTGTATCCGTAGATTAATAGCATGTTTGCATGTAGTACTGTAGAGTAGTGTTAATAGCACGTAGATGTATGACGCATGCAGAAACTAGCCCCGCCCCTGTCCCCGCCCCCGCGGCGGCCCCAGTGGCGCTAGCGACCCCAGTGGCCACAGCGGCCCCGGTGGCCTCAGCGGCCCCGGTGGTGGACTCCCCGCCCTTGGTTCGCGAAACCTCCCGCCAGTCCACGTCGAAACAATCCCCAGCCAAACCAGCACGACTTTCTAGTGAGTATGCCTGCACCCCGTAGTGATTTGACACTGTATAGTGTACATATACTGTAAGTGTTGGTAACATTGTCGTCATTCATGTGCACTTTATAGGTATTTGTCCTGTTCATGATGCCCCGTAGCGAGCGGCTTATCCAAAGTTCTTTAGGCCAGGTATGTGACAGTAAAGGTACAGTTATCGGTTCATAAATGGCGTCGTCGAGTAATTGCAACTTTCTTGGAAGTGAGACTGAATTTAGGGTTCGATACTCTTAACGACGAACAATGTAAAGTGCAATATGAATTATGACTTGTAACTAACTAGGTAGAGTAGAAATTAGCGTAGGACCATACTTACTCTGTGTATGCTCGTGTGCGCATGAACTCTGTGTGTAATATCTGTGTTTTTGTGTTTATACGTTCGATGTTTATTTGTAAGTTTTTTATTTAGCATGAAATATGCTTTTGTACTTTGCTGCCACGCAGTATTATCATTTTTGTTGCTTTGAATTATTTTGTTTTCTTTTTCTCCTACCTTATCCTCGACCGCCTCTGTCCTGGCACATTTGAACAATTCCCACTTACTAAAATATACCAAAACAAAAAACAACGCACGTGATCCCCCCACATCCCGTCCCCACCACGCATTCCTCTTTGTCCACCCAGCGCCCGGTTCGAGCTCGACGCCGGCGACGCCTTCGAGCTCCGGTAAGGTGAAGTCGCGATCGCGCAGCAAGTCGCCCTTCAGAAGCTTCCGCTGGAAGGCCGCCAAGAGGCACATCGCCGAATCTCATCACAGCGACGACGAAGGTACTCGTGGTAGTAGATTTTTTAGTGGATGGCAACTATATCGTCGTTAATGTGGAATTTGAAAATATATTATATAACCTAACTTAACAACGTCTACATCCAAGTGGACAAGGTGTGTTATACACATTTTTTCTGTAAGTCACACTAGTAGTTACAAAGGAATACTTGTAGCGATATAATATATTACAAAACAATTGTTACACTAACTGTTCAATTAATACGTGCGTAAAATTATTTAATGTCTCAGACTTGTGATTGATAATTGATAACATTGGAATATTTAATTTTGTGTATGTATAGTTTAACAAATGTAAAAAGTGTCAAGTGTCAAGCTCAAATGTTATCACGTTTCTATGTACGAATCGTTTGCAAGCCGTCCTTGTGCAAGTGTCAGTTTCAATCAAAATTTGGTAAAAATCCATCCACTACAAACTACACCACAAAAATGCATAAAACGCTTTAAGTGTGCTATTGTGTTGTGCGCGCATGAGATCGAGAGTTCCCCAAAGTGTTCTTGCAATAAATACTTTTACAATTGGGCTTTTATTCGGAATGCAAGTCGAAACGTATCAAACTGTCACTCGTGTTAGGTTCACAGCTAGTTTCATACCTGTATATTTCGTGCACATTAATTGAAACATCTCGAGTGACTTTTCTTTAGACTGAGACGGCTGCGGTTTAAGTGCGATGAATTCGGAAAGGCGTTTGTGAGCAATTATTTGATAATAGTGTCGATTACTGTGCACCATTCCCTTTTGTTAATATAATTGACTGCAGGTACATTTGTTTCGCGTCCATTTAGGTAATGTATTGAATTGTTGAATTGCAATGTGCAGAGGGCGCGAGTCCCGCGGGCGACGATGAGGGCATCGAAGGCATGCTCGTCAGGAAACATGAGTGGGAGTCCGCCGCCAAACGCGCTTCCAACAGGTTTGTGCACACACGTCGCTAACATTGCATCTGTTTTAAAACTATATATATTTGTTATTTTGCATCTGTTTTAAAACTATATTTATTGTGGAAAAATAGATAGATTTTTTTTAGGGAGCTATACTTATATATTTACACAAATATTATATTTATTAATTAAATGTCATACCTTTCGGTTATAAAATAAAGTTTGTGGGTAACTATTGTAGGAGGTTTGATATTGATTGACGTCCCAACCTCATATAGAAAATAATATTTAATTTAGAAGTCGCTTCGGGTTTCGTATTTTGTATTCGTATGAGATACGGAAAGGTATTCCGCTCAGGAGAGCTGGAGCTACAAAAATACTGCTCTGTAAAAAAGCTTGATTCGCAGCTTAACGGAATACTCTAGTCCGATTTGCCATCACGTTGCGTGAACCACATTGAAAGAGATCGCTTGGTCATTTAGGGTACTTAGTGGGATTATTTAGAAAGCTGCGGTCGTACTCTTTCAGGCTTTTGCATGTTAAAACGATGTCGCACGTAAAGAGCGAACATATTGCATTTAATATTGTTGTATTATTTTTTTCGTTCGCACATAGAGTGAATTTTGACTTAAGAGTCGCGTCTAGGTACCCAATATATGCGATACCACGTCGCAGACTTAACAATTAAGCATACGGATATCGATCGGAACGTCTACTCGCAGATCGTGGGATAAAGTGTACGTGGTCGCCAAGGACGGGCGCATGGCGTTCTACAAGGACCAGAAGTTTTACAAGACATATCCCGAGAACTGCTGGCGCGGCGAGACGCCACTCGACCTCAACGGCGCCGTGGTCGAGGTCGCCGCCAACTACACGAAGAAGAAGCACGTGTTCCGGCTGCGGTGAGGGCGGGGCCTGCTCGGGGCGGGGCCGCTCGAGGCGGCTCGAAGCTGAAGGCGTCCCTTCGCAGGCTGGCGTCGGGCGCCGAGTTCCTGCTGCAGGCGCACGACGAGGCGGAGATGGCGTGGTGGCTGGACGCGCTGCGCACGCGCACGGCGGCGCCCGCGGCGCGCAGCCACACGCTGCCGGCGCCCAGCACCGAGCCCAAGCGCCGCTCCTTCTTCACGCTCAAGAAGAAGTCAGTTGAGACCCTCACCTTCTTGTTCTCGCCCTAGGCCTAGCGCTGCATGCTCGCTGCCGGCCGCACGTTTGTATTGCCCAAAGACTGATTGGGACTCTGTTTTCGTTCCTAGCGGTCCTCGCGGCTCCTCCCTCTGTGAGCGCGTTGGGACCCGCGTTCAATTAACTTGCGTGATATCGTTGTGACTAATCAAAGATAAACGCTTGCACTAACGTACTAACGTTGTAACCTTGAACGCTGTACATGTGTAGTCTGTTTACTAACACCCGCATTCTCGAAGCTAACGCTTCCTTCATTTGTCGAGAAACGACGTCGCACTGTTTTGACTTTGACCATTCTCGTTGCAGCTAAACCGCCGAGGAGCGCCCGACAGTTCGCCCGTACACGTTCTTCATTACGCACCGAGCGGGTCCCCGCCGTACAACAAGTACGCACGTCTCGTCCTGTCGACGTAGCACGTCCGTACACGGTACCGGTCGACGGACGCCGCGCATTTCTCACGACGCTTGCTGCCGTAAGCTTTGCTAATGACGAAATCGTGTCCGCCGCGGCGTACGGATTGCTGCTATGCAACCTTACCTGTAGTGCCAAACTGCGCTTTAGTAAGTCGTAGGCACTGAATGCCTCCGGTGAGGTACCTTTCCCTAACAACAATCCGTAGACGCCGAACGATCGACTGTCGAATGTTATTATTTTTGTTGCGTACAAACGTTATTTAAGACTGTTCGGTATTGAGTGTTGAGATCGTTCGCCTTGGTCTGTACGAATGTATTTATTGTTCGATCGCTCGATAAATATTATTCATTGACAAATATTACATAATACATAGAGTATATTCCCCGATATGTACGGTCCCACCCCCGCGTATAGTTGTTGTGAAGCGATTATTAAATGAAATACATTATTATTAAATTCTAAATGCGAATGCTATTTATGGTTTTAGTATTTAAATTCAAATTGAAAAATATATTTTAATTATTTATAAAAAAAATATGAGATAGTGTAAGACTCAGTTGAACTAGAAATATATGTATGTCGTTCGATTCGCTAATTCAAAACTTAGATATTTTATTATTAGAGTCTATAATAATAATTGACCAATCAATAATATCACGACGGAATTTGATTATCGCATTTGATATCTTTACTAAAATGTAGCCGACGGAATGTAACCGCATTTACAATAGTTGGTACCCCAGTGATTGACGTTCTAGCGACGACTGCTTCTTTACCGAAGCGACGATTCAGATGTAATTTAGCTACGTAATTGATCTAGAATTAATTTCCATTATAAAGTGTCTTCTTGGGGCGGCAGCGGCGCTGCGCGGTGCAGACGCGTCTCTCGGTTTGCCGAAAACCTTGTTAGATTCCCTATGTATAAGGAAGTAGAGTAGAGGGCGCTGCGCTCGCAGCGTCGCCGCCGCTGCGTTAGCTATCGGAGATGTAAGTATGCTTGAGCCTCGTAAGTGCTTGGATAAAGTAACGTGTCTATGATCATTTTAATTAATTATTTTACTGCCAACATTTCACAAATTGTTAATTTTTGTAAGCAATACCTTCACCCTTAATGTTACGGTCGATCACACGTTTTGAGTTCTGTACTTTCTTATGATTATTGTATAGCGGTTTGGTGGAGCGAGTGTGAACGTGTGAGTGTCGGCGCCGGCCCGTGCTCGCGCCGGTCGTCCATTCGCCTTGTACTGCCACGTTGTTTCACACTAATAATGCATGTAAACCTTATGTTTAAATATTTTATTTTAAAATTTTACTTTTTTGACGAAAATATAATAAAGATGTTTTCAAATAATTTCAGTTGTTTTCCTTATGTATCCCCGCTTATAATTTAAAAGGGAAAATACTCTTGTTACCGTATTGTTGCAAAATGGAACTGTGCTTGTGGTTTGATAATATGTACCTGTTAAAATACTATAAAAAAATGTAAAAGAAACACCTTAATTGCGTTGATAAGTACGACGACTTCAGATCGGGGAATGTTTGGTGACACAAATTTCGGAATTTTATCAACGATATATCAGGAAATGAGATAAATTATCAGCCCACTTCAAATTCCAAAGCGTCAATATCAAGTAACTTTCTCATACTAATCCTTTACGTCAGCAGTTTCTTAGAAGATATTTACGGTATTACATGTTATTCCTGTTTCTTTGTTTGCCTGTTTGAGCATTATGAAAACGTATAGCAATAGATTTATTAGAAATACGTTCATGCAAATAGTGTTTTTACTGCTACCGTCGTTGTTGGGTGCTCTCGATTCGAGGATTTTGCAAGGGCAGACGACCCCACGGAATTCCAGACCTTTCCAGGTACCACCAGACCTTTCTCAGCATGTTGTCGTAACAAGTTTTATATTGTGAATAAGAAATATGTTTGTGTTAACTTCCGTGTAAGGATAAAGTGTAGTTTCAAACAAAAGTCTTGTTTAATAAAATATAAACCATTTATTTCAGATGTCTATGATACATATTTTTAAATTGTAAAATTAGTTAAACACATTAAAAAATTCAAAAACAAAAATAAAATTAACATCTAAAATTAAAAGTTAAAATCAATCATTCATCCTATGGTATGGTAGACCTTCGATTCTTGGAGTAGTAGTTTGCAGTTGATCAGAACATAATGTGTTGAAAATAAACATTAATCAATTTGTTTAATATTAAACAGCCTATGTGGCCGAATGGTTACCATGCCGGACTGCCATGCAGAGGCCCCGGATTCGATTCCCGTGCCGGGAGAAATATTTCTATGACCTATATTTATTTCTGTCGTGAGTTTGGGTGTAATTTGTGGGAAAAAACAAATGTATGCGATTTAAATCCGAAAAAATAGTTTCATTTCCAATGTGTAACAATCGCGAAAACCTAAGAACTCGATATTATCTATGTTGTTTGATGAATTCACGCTTCACAGCATTGTTACATTTATCAAAATTTGATCGATACAAATATTATTACTTGTCTAAGTTACTAAGACCATCTATACGACGTATAATGCTCTTTCCTCCGAATTTGGGAGAGTTTACAGAGCGACATGAGTCGATAAGTAGCTGAGCTCTTGCCTGCAGGGATATATGGAATTAGGGATTGCCCGTTGTAGTGAGTAGGTACTGATATCTATTGTATTAAGTCGTCTAGATCTCATTCACCTGATAAAACTATTAACATTTGATTTGATTTGGCATTTAACATGCAAAGAAAATAATAATCTTATCACTGTTTGTTTAGGTTAATATTACTGATATACGAGTATATTATTACTTACATTGCATAGCTACGACACGCTTAAATTAATACTGTCACTAAACGAAAAAGTAAATTGTTTTGAAAAGTCTGTGAAATTAAGTTTAAGGGTGAATTTCACTGTCCGAATTTCAATGGCACTTTTGAGTCATTTTTGTAAAACCCTTTTTTCTTTTGGTTTTAAGGTCTTAAACGTAGAAATAAGTTCAAGCAATGTCAATAATTATAAAATCACAGAAATATTTAAGTTAAATACAACAAAAAGAAACCATATTTTAGGTCACACGAATGAGACTGCAGTAACACGAATGATTTTCTCATAAACATAAATGAGAAAGACGGCACAGTAATGAGAAATTATTATTACAACACACATTTTATCGTTCAAAAAAGAACATTTAACACCATTTAACATGTAACAAATATTTTAATATAACTTTTTGTACAAAATCCTTCTCATCCGTGTAAGACCATCTATCTATCTATATGTAATTAATAAATAAATCTAAAGAAGTATTTTGTTAATGTCATATAAACTTTGTTGTACATCAAAATATCATCATTATCAACATCATCATCATGATCACCATTATCATCAGCATCATTACCATTCACATCATCATCGTCACCACTGTCATCACCACTACTACAACGATCTAATTGTTATATTTCAAGTAAATGTTTGGCTTAAAGTAACTATTTGACTTAAAAGTAGACAAGAATGAGAGCGACAAGAATGATATTTGGATACATTTTTAATTGTCAAGTGTGTAAAATATGCTGGACCGTTATAAAAGTGCATGGATTTTAAAGTTCCTTTGTCTGATTGATGTACAATAAAGTTTATAAAACTATTACTTAATACTTATTTAGATAGATTGCTTTATATGAATGAGAACGATTTAGTCACTAGCGGTGAAATTGGTATTTAAGTCGATTTTTTGCTAAAACGGAGATGCACAGGTTACTTCACTGTGTACACTCCAATCCGACAGGAGCCCCTTCTCATGTGTGCGAAGGGTGAAGGTGATGCGGTATTAATTTTTGTTATTAGAAAGAAAGAAAGAAAATTATATTAGGAGGCTTTTAGTTGAAGTGACACTAATGATAAGAAAAATTGAAACACATTTTGTATTCCCAAGAAAACATGTTTGTTTATAATAAATTGGAAAGTTACGGTATGTATTCGATGTAAAAGTTATTAGAGTTTATCCTCGATGGGACATATTGCGATTGCCACAAGTGTTTAATTTTTTCTTCTTTTCTTAAAATTAGGGCGACGTGGAACCGGCTCCCATTTATGAGAAATTGCCCACTTTTTTTAATGTTTATTTATTAATGTGACGTAGTAAAGTAGTCTTTTTATGTGTAACACGGACTAAGTAAGCAAGCAATCATATTAAATAAATAATGCTTAGCATTCATGTAATAACATAAAAGTGATTGAAAGGGACCCATTTTTGGAGGTTATCTGAAAACGACCCTTAAATTTGAAAAAGTAAGAGTTTAAGGGTCGTATTTCAGAACTCTACTCAATACTCAAGTCAAGATTTGAGCAGACTTGAGTATGATTTCAAGCTCAAAGTACCTCCGTGGCCGAACGGTTACCATGCCGGACTGCCACGCAGAGGTCCCAGGTTCGATTCCCGGGCCGAGAGAAATATTTGTATGACCTACATTTATTTCTCTCGTGAGTTTGGGTGTAATTTGTGGTTGTCTATGCGTGTGTCCATGGCACCCGCGACACAGGGTTTCCCTAGTGCGGGGCTATGTTGGGTGTGTGGCGTTATTATTATTATTATTACTGGAAAAACGACACTAATAGCAAGGATTTGAGTATGATTTTCAGTGCTCACTGTAATACTATCCTGATCCTGACTTGAGCATTGAGTAGAGTTTTGGAATACGGCCCTTAGTTTAGTGACGGTATTGTTTTCAACTTGCGATAAATTTCAAATGAAGAATATAATTTCGAAGGCTTATATTATCTGTATTCTACGTTTAGAAATATCTTTTGAAGTTTTATTTAGGTTGAGTTATAAACGTGTATAGCTAAAAGCCACTTAAAAAACGATTTTTAAAAATATTTCACAATAGCGAAAAGATCCTCCAACGACAACAACAACACCACCACTACCTGTTGTTGGCTCCGTCATTTTCGTTCAGTAACGTCATCTTTTGACAGGTGTCAACGTCAAATGTGAAAATTAAAGGAATAATATCCGAAATTCAACACTACCTACATAACATTTGAAAGAAGAACTACTCTCGCCATTCCGCCTTTTGCTTGTCACACGCTAACCTACTGTAAAGTGTCCTTTTAGAAATAATACCTTTCTCAAACATGCTCGGAAATGTTTGCATTACTTTCAAAAACGAACACGGAAAGTTTGTCATCTAAGGGCTGTGCGACTGTTCCCGACCAAGGCCTGCAAAGTAGTGCTACTCAGAGCTTTAGTTCGCAAAGATCTGAGGGGCATTGCCACTGCGTACATCACCCTGAGACGTAAGTTGACAAGTCCCATGTGCCTGTTATTTCACCAGCACCCTTACTTACCCTTCTAAACAGGAACGCAGTAATGCTCACATTACCGCCAGGCGGCAGAAATAGATAGGCAAGGCAGTACTTCCCTGGACGAAGTCTTACAAGGAGCACTACTTCTACTTTATACCTTTTTTTTATATTGTCATTGCAATTTGCAATAAAAAATATTTCATTAATTTATTGAAATTTTTTATGTCTACTAATTCTGCACAAATACAAATTGATGAATTCTTAAGTAGGTGTTCTAGATATCTTAAAATACGAAAAAATGAAAACAACACATACGTATGTCGACACAAGTTCTAAAAGGTAATGAGATAAAGTCATGATAAAGTTTATTTAGTTAGAAATACTTGCCCTATAATACTGTGAGAGGGACATCTAAAAGATATCTTGACCACCACTTAGGTTTTAACCAAGAATGGATTGTAGATAACAATCCTTTCTTGGTTGATTGGCATCCAGCACGAAGAAGTCGTTTTTTTTTTCATACGAAAGAATCCTAAACAAGGCTGTATTCTGAACAATTATTTTCAACTGACATCTTTACACAGAAAACTAATACATCGCTTTTCCACTAAATGCGACAAACTTAGGATCACACATTGTTCCTTACATTAAAATAGAATTTTATCATATTTGGTTATACCAAATGACATATATGGCCGTTAGCACAAACGTTATTTTAACCGATTTGCAAAAAGGATGAGTTTCTCAATTCGTCTGTATTTTTGTGTGTATGTCACGCGATTACTCCGACATTTGTGAACCGATTGCAATGATTTTGTTAGAAAGAGGAAATTTGAAGAAAATATTCCACCTCTAAGGGTTTGCCGCCCTTAGAGGAGTAATATTTTCTAAGACTGACTCTTTTTTGGTTGGAAAGGGGTTACCTTAGTAGTGATCCCATTCAAATTCGAAGAAAATACGTCACTTCTGCGGGTGGCAAATTAGGAGATGCATCCGGTTTATTGGATTTATAATTTTATAATAACGCACACACGCACACACTCAACATAGCCCCGCACTAGGGAAAACCCTGTGTCGCGGGTGCCATGGACACACACATAGACAACCACAAATTACACCCAAACTCACGAGAGAAATAATTGTAGGCCATACAACTATTTCTCCCGGCCCGGGAATCGAACCTGGGACCTCTGCGTGGCAGTCCGGCATGGTAACCGTTCGGCCACGGAGGCAGTTAAATTCCACCATAGATATCGATTTTTTCTATATCTATTAATTCCGCTCACTTTCCGTTAACCAGTTGCAATAAAACTTGGCAAATAGATGTAATTCCACAACTATGTATCTAATAGGTATAAAAATGTAATTGTATTAGGCGATTTTAATCTACATTCGTGTCCAGCTATTGTATTAAATTACTACGAATACTTTATGTCGTTTTGTGAATTCACACAGTCTAACGAGATGCCTAACTGCTTAGGTCGTCAGTTGGATTTAGTAGGACTAAGACGGGGAAAACGGGGAATTGACGGTGCACGCGGAAGACGAGGCTATAGTGCCGGTGGACGCGTACCATCCGCCGCTCTATATTCGAGTTCCGGTCGGGCCGGCGGCACTGGGAACTAACATGACTGATGACGAGACGGATGGTAACGGTACCTTCATGCAGGGTGAACGGGTCGAATGGCCTAAATGGAACATGTATAAAGCGAACTTTTCCTTGTTGTATGACATGATATTATCATCAGTGGACTTTAGCGGCTTTATGTTATTTCTATGAAATTTTGACTGGTAATTTTAGACACATGTGTTCCCAGGGAAAAACCAAAACGCATTGTCTCACGGTATAATTAGCCCAAATGGTATACGGTAGATATTATAAGGAACATAAAATTAAAAACCTAACTACATAAGCGATACAAAGTTACTAAATCAAATGAAGATTGCATAACATTTGCTAGGTGTAGGACGAATATTAAGATTGACCTTAAATATGCGCAGGAACGACATCAGGACAGTATTCAGGCAAACTTTGCAAGTGACCCAAAATCGTTTTGGGGACATATTAGTGAGGGGACCATCGTGTGGGGAACAGATCATGAGAAAAGGGAAGATTTTAACAAAGGCAGAAAGTGCTACTGAATTTGCATAATTTTTTAAATCATTTTATCGCACTGATCAGGCGGTGCTTGACGTTGAGACAGCTGTAAGGTCGAGTACGTGACTCATCCAGTGCACGTGTTCATATACAGAATTTGGTCCTACGCGGTGTAGAAACTGCACTGGCCAGTCTCAAGCCCAAGCGGTCAGCGGGCCCGGATGGCATTCCCGCGTTTGTATTTAGGGACTGTCGCAAACAGTTAACTGAACTGCTTTTACGTATATTAAATGCTAACCTAAAGACAGCTGTCTTACCGAGCTGTTGGAAGATTACCAGAGTCACACCTATACCGAAGGGTAAAGCAAGTTCATGTGAGTGATTATCGGCCAGTCACAGTACTATCGACGCCAGCCAAAGTATTCGAGTCGGCTGCACAAATGCGTATTTACGAGCAAATAAGTTCATTCTCGGACTCTCTACAAGGTTTTCAACCGGGCAGAAGTATCAATACTAATCTGCTGAATTTCATGTCATACGTGATCCCGTATGTAGACACTGATGTTCAGGTGGACACTGCATACTTTGAATTTAAAAAAGCGTTCGATTCGGTCGACAATGACATCTTATTGACGAAGCTTGCGCGCATAGGGTTCACTCCACACACGCTTACGTTTTTTTCCACTTACATGAGGAACAGGCAACAATACGTGGATTGTGAGGGACATGAGTCTAACGGGTTCAGGCGTTAGGCAGGTAGCAATTTGGATCTGCTTGAATTCATTATAATGATTATATGACCTACCGAGTGTTGTTCACACAGACATATATCTAGATATAGATATATCTACATATGTATATGTACACTTACAACTTACAATTACTGTTGGCTGCATTAACCTATGGTTGGCTGTAATAGGTGGACGAGATTGTGCAAACTTAGAAGGAGATATAGACAAGGTTGTCCAGTGGCGTCACGAGAACAATCTGTTTTTTAATGAGGTAAAGTGTTCTCTGATAACATTCGGTCGTGCTCGGACACCTATACAAATATAGCATAAACATAGTCCCGATGCAAAAGGTTTCTAAGGTACGCGATCTAGGGGTTCTACTTACAGCCCAACTGACGTTTGGAAACCATATAGTCAATGTTTGTAAAAAGGCCTACGGAAGAAGCCTACATAAGGAACCTAGACTTCCTGTTGAGGCAGACTCGGTGCTTCAACAAAATTAGTGCCATAAAAGCATTATATGATGCCCTTGTAAGGAGCCATTTGGAATGCAATGCAGTTATCTGGTCGCCCCATGAAGCAAAGTATGTACAAAATTATGTTAGAGCGCATTCAAAATAAATTTACACGACATACCTATGCAAGAATATATGGTGTTTACCCCTTTTATTCGCTCATGTAGGTACCCACGTTTGTTTGTACTGGACATGATTGGTTATAATAGACTAGAAGTACGTCGAGACTTCGCATTACTTAGAGGGTCAATCTTTAACCCTAGTATACTGGAAAGGGTGTCTTCGTGCGTGCCGAATTATTATTTCTGAAGGCGACGAACACCGCGGTTGTTGACAGTGCCGCGCGGCCGGACTAATCTGAGCCAGAAGGCCCTGCTGCAGCAGAACGGACTTATTTTCATGTACTCTGTGTGAATGCGCAAGAATAATACTTTACGTTATTTGCTATGTACATATTTCGTAATAATTTTAGCGATTAGTTAATTTCTTTTTTAATTATGGGTTTAATGTAAGAACCTACATATGAATTTGTACACTATCGCTTTGATTATAACTCTAACGGTAGATGTAAAGTTTTAAATAAGTAAATAAATAAATAAAACTTTTGAGGTCGTTTTTTTTATAAAAAAGTCATAATATATATAATAATACTAGACTAGATTAGAAAATAATATATAATTAATCTATTAACATGACTAATCTAGTCAATTTATAAGTTACTTCTCGAATTATGTTGCTTTAGCATTGAGGATGCGAAACGTTCTTCAGGTCGCTCTATACTCGAGAGTGGGTGAGACAGGCGAGCTGGGCTTCTGCGGTGGGTCATTGATCCATCCGCAGTGGGTGATCACCGCCGCGCACTGCTGTTTTCACGACGGCGAGCAAGTCGACCGCATACAGGTACCCTTGGAGTTTTTTTATCGTTCTTCTCATACAATTAAAACCATGACGATTGCAAGAGTCGTTTCTTAGCCTACAAACTAAAAAGAGTTAAAGATTTTGCTGGGTAAATAGAAGAGCCGAAGGGTGAGTCGGCAACGTGCAGCGCGGCTTGTATGTGTGCACGCCCAACGTGTGCCGTGTACGGACGCACACAGTTACATTATAATGAAAGGCGCTTGGAACGTGCTTGGTAGTGGGTTAAAACCCAATCAACCCGCCCGTTTCTATTCGGATTTTAGCCTAAATCGCCGGGTTTAACCCGTTTCTATCCAGAGTTGTAGGCGGAAACGGCGAATATGAATTTTGGTATGTAATTCCATACACTTTTTTTTTATAATATCAAGGGACGGGACTTCATTGGCCCTGCAGCTGTTCTGACAGTTGCAGTGCCACTCAGAGCTTTAAATCGCAAACGATCTGAGGGGCACAGCCAATGCGCCCGTCACCCTGAGACATAAGTTGACAAGTCCCATGTGCCTGTAATCCTGTAATCATCAGCACCCTTACCCTTCTAAACCGGAACACATCTTATGAATGATTTACCTATCAACTCACGAACTCGTTAGCCCAACGGTTTGCATTTTGGGCGCTGGGTTCGATTACGAGTAAGACCAATTTGGAAAATGGAGTTTTTATATTGTTTCTGATCTCGGTGTTCTGGGTAGTGCTTCTGGAAGGTTGCTTTGGTTCACATAGTGCAAGGACTCTAGCTTGGGACCGAAAAATTGATGTAGTTGTGGGGCACAATACAAATAAATAAATCAATCTGTCTATATATCTAATGTATTAGATGCGTGTTGTGTAAACGTGGCTCCAACTTCCATGTTTAAGGCAGTCTTAGGGGCGCACAATCTCTACGATCGGTACGAGAACGGCAGGCGCGTCGTGAACGTGGAACACGTCGAGGTACACCCCGAATGGGACTCTGACACGTTCGCCAACGACATTGCGCTGATGAGACTAGCCAACCTCATTCAACTGACAGGTAACTCTTCCACGGTGGTACACGGTGAAGTTGACCGTACCTTTCTATCACTATCCCTATTTGAGAAGATCTCTGCCGAGCAGTACGTATCATACAACAATAAAATATGTAAAAGTTTAAATTGTAATGTAATAATGACCAATTTGTCACGTTTTTGCTTATGATAACGTGCTAGAAAATCGTCTTGCACGGTTGATAAGCCAAACTTAAAGAAATTATCAGATTTATGAATTGTAGATTATCTATTTGTAATTTGAACACAATTATGTTGATCATATGCCTTTTTTAAAAAATACCCGTGTTCAACATACAATTATTTTAAAAAACATGCCATTGTCATACCCCACTGGGAGATAAAATACTGTGCCCATGGTTGTATAATCTCTCTACAGATAATATCTAGAGTAAAATTTAGCCTCATCAATAACGAAATCGTAGACAACTCGTGGGATGTTTCTGTCACAGCCGCTAGAATTATAATACCACGTGCCATTTACACTGAATAATTCACATTACAGACACGATAGACGTAGTCCGTCTCCCGTACTTACGAGTAGCAGATTTTAACTTCGCTGGTCGAGGTGCCACTGTCTCCGGTTGGGGCATAGCTACACCCGGTACGTATTATGTTCAAAAACTATAACTAAAACTAGAAGAAACTTAAAACAGTCAACATAAACAAATTACATGGACCTAAAAAAATGTGGTTTCATTTACCTATTAAGGTGCTCGATTTTTGACGATCGACACTTGTGATCAGACAAAATCGAGTAAACGTGTAAACAACAGACGATCGACAACGCATATTTTGACGATCGATATTGTGGAATTTGAATTAACCGTCGCGTAGATGCAAACCCAAATTTCTTCCATTTCGTTGTACCACGTGCCGTATGACTGATATTACTTCTCTGTGGACCTATGTGAGTATCTGTTGCGTCGTAGTTCCAAATGGATGGACTGATGTAAAAATGGTTTATTTTTTATTTAAATGCTAATTGATTCGGAATGGCAGCTAAGAAAGCTATGTTTCTTGAATATCTGCCTAAAGATTATTAGTTCTTTTCCTAGTAAATGTAGGGATCTGAGTCATAAAATTAATCTTTATTTTACTTCCACTAGTCGACGATCTACTAGAAATTTGGTATACTATGAAAATCCGATGACATTATTACAAATGATAACCTTGATCTGATGCTGTAACCAAGACTGTCTGCGGACTATTCAACTCCTCAACAACTTGCGGCAGAACTGTCGGGGTTGGGCTCATTAAAGTTGGATTTAAATGTTTCGACGAGTTGTTAACTTACAGATGGTGACTTCATTGCATTTTTGGAGTGTTATAGCACGGGAGTTTATTAAATTTTAATTGAATTTTCTTTTCACCAGTTCGATACCCTATTACATTGGTGATTTCCGGTTATAATGTTTGTGTAATTGCCACAATTTTGTCACTAAAGGCGTCAACAGATTTGCTCGATTTTTGACCAATCGTTATTGTCGGTCGATATGATGTTAGCAACAGACGATCGACAAAAATACGATGTGGATCGTCGGGCATTTGCAGATTTACTCGTTTTGGTATAACCATATGTGCCGATCGACAAAAAATCGAGCAAATCTGTAGGCACCTATAAAGACTATTTTATCTAAATACTTAATCATTTAATGCTTTATTGTTCGATGAACTCAGACGCACCGTTCATATCCCCGATTTTGCGAAGCAAGCAGATGACCGTCATGACCGATCAACTCTGCAATATTAACTACCAACATTTTCTCCCCGACAACATTGTATGCGGATTCAGTAACCGCGGTGGGACTTGCAAGGTTGGTTTTAATATAACGCTGTAATAATGAGTGCACACTATGAAATTATATTAATACCTATGATTAGGATAGAAGGCAATTGGTTAAGCTGCAAGTTATTAGGTCTGAAATGAAGAAATCAAATTCAACACTTATTATATTGATATCACCTAATTGACTTGGAAACTAGCTGATAAAACAGAAGCCCTAAAATAAGCGAAAAAAGTAATATGTATTAGTGATATTCCCCATTTCCCACTGGCTTCCGCTTTGGGTCATCTTAGAGTCATCGGCACGGGTCTTCTTGAAATATCTTATGTTGTCAATTTACTTTTAGGGCGATAACGGTGGCCCAATGACGATTGTCTTCACGGACTCAAATGATCCGAATACGGAAGAAACTATTTTGGTGAGTTATCTACGTTACGTCTCGCTGGAGTGGCTAGAGACAGCACAGGACCGAAGAAATTGATGTAATCCCGTTTGGGACCCACATTGTGGGTCGCAGTCAACTTGAATTAGGTACATGTACTTATTCGAGGTCAATGGTCCACAATAGGTCAATGGTCCACAATAGGAAAAAAAATTCAATACTTACGAAAAGAAAATTTCTGTAATAAAAACAATAATTCAATTAAAATAATAATGATTTGTATTTTTAAATCAATAAATAAAATCTGATAATTGATATATTTTTAATCTGTTAGGCAAATATCAAACACACGTGACGTCCTTTGTAGATAAGCAAAGAAACGTTACCGTGCTCACTGTTCGCCTGTTACCTTGTTTGGTTTCCCTTCGTTTAAACGCTTTTGACTAAAAACTGTAAAGACATTGGATTGAGGACAGTAGGCAATGAGTACGTAAAATTCTGGCAAATGACAAGTGCACATTGTCTAGTTTGTTTATCTACAGAAGCCCTCACGCGGTCTAAGTTGACGCGTCTGCGCGGCAATTTATTTCTAATTAAATACATTTTAAACATACTTTTAGAAACTTTATTCAAATAATAATAAAAATTTGAGTGTGTGATTGACAAGAGCTGCCATGGCCGAGTCGGGCTCAAAATCTGGGTTGATAAGTGCAAACTGATTTCAACATTTCTCTGAGCGCGTGTACGTCACATACATTTTTTTATGAATGTATGAATGAATGAATGAAATGCTCTTTTTTCCACGTTAAAATTACAATGACAGCACAGAACAGTAATGTAAGTAGGTGTCACAGAGTAAACCAATGTACAAAAGGCGGCCTTTTTTATTTTGAATTAATTAATTTTTTATAGGTTAATTATTTCTGTAAACTCTGTAATTTTTTTCTCGTTTCTGAGACTGTTTTTTTTGTTGTTTTTTCTATATTATCTAATTTTATAAGTGACGGAATAAACAAGTTGTGCGCCTGACAGTAAGCTACACGCCTGTCCATAACAGTTGCAGTGCCATTCAAAGCTTTAAATCGCAAAGATCTGAGGGGCATTGTCACTGCGATCGCCGCTCAGAGGCATAAGTTGACAAGTGTCATGTTAGTGTAATTTCATCAGCATCCTTACCCTTGAAAACCGGAACAGCGTAATGCTAACATTATTGCTTGGCGGCAGATACAGGAAAAGTGGCAGTGCTTCCTTGGACTAACTCTTTCACAAGGAGCTCTATTGCTACTACAATGCGTGTGAAAATAAATGGAGTGTATCACTTTTGCCCAGCTGTAACAGTAACATTAAAATAGGAAAAATATTTTCTAATTTTCAGATCGGCGTAACGTCAGTCGTACAAGAGAGCGGGTGCAACGACTCCCTGCCGTCCGTGTTCACTAGAGTCCAGCGGTACTTGGCTTGGATAGGTGAAATCACCGGCATTGTCATCAATTGAGTGAATAACATGTCTTTGATTATTAAGATTTGTTCCTTACTCACCGCATTCTAAACTCTTATCTTCCGTTGTGTGGCGCTATAAGTAACCAAGAATTAATTACCTTTGTACATATACGTGTACTACGTATACGTAATAAGGTATCATTATTTGTATAGATCTTGTAAAAACTTAACCAATTATATATAATATATATATTGTAATATAATTTGAGAAAATGTTAATCATATTTAAGAAATTTTTTACCGACTTCGAAAAGGAGGAGGTTCTCAATTCGATTGTATTTTTTTGTGAACCCATTTTGATAATTCTTTTTTCGTTGGAAAGAGGGTACCTTACTATTGGTCCCATTTAAATTTAAAGAAAATCTCTGAGGGTGGCTAACTAGGGGATGAATCCGGTTTAGGTTTAAGGAATCCACGATCCAAACTATTATACTTATATACTTTTTTATATTAAATAGGAGAGTTCCTAGTAGCACTTTTGACATAATGATCACAATTGTAGCTCTGTTACACTAATGATGTAATTACTTATTAATACAAACACAATAAATAACAACAAAGCTCGTTTATCGCTTAATACCGATAAACGAGTAACTTTTAATAAAGTCATCAATGTTATCAAACTCAATTGTCACAATTGTTTTATTCATATTCTAGTGATAATGAATGCATTGTTCTTAGCGATAATTGCAATAAGGCAGCTCTGCGTAAGTATGTACGTTCAATATTTTAATTAAAAGTAGTAAAAAGGCCGACTACCGACACTAAAATAACTTCTGACGTCAGCCAGGTTGGATTTATCATGACGTCACGTATCCCATACACTCGCCAGGTGTAATATCTGAACACACCTCATTTTGTCGGTGTTTTACAGCAAGGGTGAAAGCGCCATTTCGAAAAATTTTCTGTGGAGCATGTTTTATGTTTTAACGACTTCGACTGTTTTAAAATACTTACGTATTTTTTGAAAATTCAATTTTAAATTAAGTTTAAGTGTTAATTTGAATTGAAAATTGAATTTTTTGTTGAGGGGTGGTAATAGACATACATGCGCAAGAAACTTGCGTTGTAGCCGCGCGCAAGGTACGAATTTAATAAATTTAATACTTAAACTTTTAAACCTTAATAAAACTTATTTTATTTCATTCTTCTTTGTCAAGTGTAGTCTCCGAGTCTGTCAACCAGCACTTTGGAGTTTGCATCCGTTTAGATGCCAAATTTTATAAATATTAATATTACACATGAACAACGTAATTACACATGATATATATAAAATATATGTAATATAAATATTTAGTTAGTTTAACCTAAAAGTTTGACCTACCGCCTCTCAAACCGGGGCCGTGGGTTCGAATCAGAGCCCGCAGCTCTGAGTTTCTGGGAATTTATGAGCGAAATTTAATTTGAAATTTATCATGACCTTTTCGGTGAAGCGAAACGTCGTGATGAAACCTGCGCGTCGAAGAAGGTCCATAACTCCCGGAAAACTTAAGACGTCCCCAACCCGTATTGGGCCAGCGTAATGAACTATGGCCTAAACCCACACGTCTTGGCTCACCGACCACTTAGGACAAGATAAACAATTTCAACGCCCACTTACCACAAGAAAAAAATTATATGTATGTACTGTAGTTTATATTTAGATATTTGAGGTTTTATTTTTCAAATGCGGTAGCACCCCCCGGACAGCACCAACGCTTTTTACCACCAAATTATTTAGAGGTCAAGTCGTGCCCTTATAGTTCAATTTCATAGATTGATTTATTGCTTTAGACCCAATACGGCCCAATGGCAATCAGCACCTTATCTTATCAACATGTGAAGATCTTATAAATTTAATGCTACCTATTATTTTCTGTTTCTTCCGAATAATCTGAATCGAGGGAATTAATTTAGCTAAACTAAAGAATAATGTGGACCTTCCCTTTTCCAAATCCCGGGGCTTCTCGGAACTGATTAAGTGTATGTGTGTATACTCAAATTTAAATAAATAATACGCATTACGTATATACATGTAATGCGTAATGTAATGTATATTATTTTTTTAAATTTGAGTATATTGCCGACAAACTATTATTTCCTGTTAAGTATTTGCTACAAATCATTGTCTCAGTCATTAATATTGCAGTACTTTAGCCGTTTAACAATAATCATGAGATAACCTGTATTTTGGAACGTTTGGAATATAAACAGTAAAAAAATACGCGTTGATGTATATTAATGCGTATATTTTTTTGATGCAAAGTGTGTATGTCCATATTAAGAAAACATTCAAACTTTAGGTAAATTAATTCCGTCAATTCCGGTCACAGCTAATCATACATCTTTCACTTGAATCGAGACAAATTCCATTACTCCCCGAAGGCTTTATTCGCAAAATAAGAAGGCGTATTTCTAAAGTTAAGTTTTGAATCGTATCGTCGTTTGACTAATGACGCATTGCAGTTTTTATTTATATCGCTCTAATCATTACTTAATCCAGTTGGTTACAATATAATTAACAAAATTAAAATTTAGATATTTCTATAATTACTTTTATCTGCTTAAAAGAACTGATTCAATGATTACGATAAACACATATATAAAAGGAAGTTGACTTTGTCTAAATGTTTAGTAGTTTCATCGAAAATGCGTGCGATTTTGCTGGTCGGTTTGGCCCTGATAGCGAGCTGCGTGGCTAGTCCTGCAGCCTCGAAAGTTGAGCCACAGCTATACTACCACGATGCCGTGGGATTTGATCTCGCGGCTCGGATCAAAGTTAATGAAGAAGCCGCGATAGAGAAGTTGTTGGAGAATGCAATCAGAGGAGAACCTGTTGAGTCCACCGGCAACAGGATCGTTGGAGGAGCTGCTGCTGCCTCTAATTCATACCCGTTCTTGGTAAGACTCTCCGAGAGGGATCACCATTACAATTGCGTTGAGACGGTTTTGCCTATATTTCGTTAAACTTTATTCATGTCACTATGTAACTTAGTTAAATGTCTTTAAACTGCAAATGTTCTCGCTGTAGATTTATAGAAAGGTATTGTGATAGTGCAGATCGGTAATTTAGGATGAATTTTATTTCAAGATCCCTCCTCTTGCAACGTGGACTGACTCTAAAATTCCATAAGCAGCAGGAAATGAAACTATATATTTTTTTTTTATTTTAAGTGTTTGTTTTTTTTCAAACAAAAAAACAACGACGTTTCTAACACTGTTCAGGGCCCATGGCCACAGCTCGTATTTATCAATTTTAACCGTAACCGTCGTTCTTAAACCTGTTCTAGGCTGGCCTAATAATTTCCTTCGTGAACGTCGCTGGTCAGTCCGTGTGTGGTTCCTCTCTGCTCTCCGCCAACCGGTTGGTGACCGCAGCGCATTGTTGGTTCGACGGCAGGAACCAAGCTAGACAGTATGAAGTTGTCCTTGGCTCCCAATTCATCTTCTTCGGCGGCACTCGCGTCCACACCCAAAATGTGATCATGCACCCGCAATGGACCCCTGCTACTCTCGCAAACGACGTTGCCATGATCTATTTACCAACAAACGTTTTATTGTCGCGTAAGTTTTATTTTTTTACCGACTTCAAAAAAAGGAGGAGGTTCACAATTCGATTATATTTTTTTGCGTGTATTTACGCAATTACCCCGACATTTGTGAACCGATTTCGATGATTCTTTTTTTTGTTGCAAAGAGGGTACCGCAATATTGAGAGGGTACCTCCCATTTAAATTTGAAGGAAATATTCCATCCCTAAGGGTGGCAAAATAGGGGGTGAATCCGGGTTCGTGCAGTTTCCGTTGACCGATTTCATTAAAACTTGGCAAATAGATAGTTCCAATAAAAAAGCCGATAAGCAAACTTTTGAGATCGGTTTTTTTTATAAAAAATTTGTAATAATTTTAGTTATTTATTATTACTATCCGCTTTACCAAAAGACAACACTGTTAACCTCTGCCAGTGGCCAAGACTATGAATTGTGAATGTGTAGTGTGTGCAGTAGCTGTAACAGTACAAAATGTCCAAATAAGATGTTAAAGGTTGATAGTGCAATACCGATTATTACGAGTGGATAACAAACTGATTTTCCACACGTGTTTTGCGATTTATTCAATTATCTGGTTAATGTATGATATATAACAATAGGTATATTGACAAGGTACCACCGTTCATCCAAACGAATATTATAAATGCGAAAGTAGTCTGTTACTTGTGCACGCCTAAACCGCTGGACCAATTTTGGTGATTTTTGGTGTAGAGGTAGATGGGACCTAGGAGAAGGACTTAGGCTACTTATTGTCACAAAAAGTCAAAGTCAAACTCAAAGTTAAAGAATCATTTATTCCATAGGTAAAGTAAATTTACACTTGAAAACATCTAAGCTACTGCTCTTTCACTACGCTGACCTTCCTGAGAAGAACGAGCAAGAAACTCTAGGGATTGCTCTTTTTAAATAAACTTAAATGCTATGGAATACACTTTGAATCAAATTTGTGTGGATTCTGGAGCCATGTCGTCTTTCCATACATCGTTATCGAACACGTAGTCTTCAATTTCGTAATATGACTTTTCGATCAAAATATTTTTAATGTTGTTTTTAAACTTAGGAAATGATAATCTTAATATAATTGCTCCGGAACCTTATTGTAAAAACGTATACACTTCCCCATAAAAGAGTCGTTTACCTTGGTTGAACGAAATTATGGTACCATGAGTTTGGACTTAGCTCTAAGGTTAATATTATGGATATCTTCCTTCTTATTGAAATTATGTATATTTTACGGGCATATAACATATTTGAGTAAATGTACTGTGATGCCACAATCATGACACCAGTCTCCCTAAACTTTTCTCTGCCAAAATATCAGAACCTAAACGGTACACAGAACGAATCGCCCGTTTTTGTAATACAAATATGGTTTGAATATCTGCCGCTTTACCCCACATGAGAATCCTGTAGGACATTATACTATGGAAGTAACAAAAGTAAACTCGTCTAGCAGTACTAACCTCGAAGCTCGCGTATTCTGCGGACTGGGTATGCAGCGGAGCTTAATCTGCTGGCCAGGGAATATATATGTGGAATATCTAAGGTCACTCTCAAGAAGACTGCTTTATTAACAAGGTCTAACTTTTCTCCGTTTATTTCTATGCTTGGACTAGTCGATTTTACGTTAGGTAATACAAATTTAACACATTTTGTCTTCTTGGCATTAAGCAATAAATTGTTAGCATTAAACTACCTTGGAGAGGGTATTATTAATATGGTCCTAGTTTAGTCACGTCTGTCTGTTTTAAAAATCAAGGATGTGTCGTCAGCAAACAATACTATTTCGCAATGGTCCTTAACAAAGAATGGCAGATCATTAATATAAATCAGAAATAAGAAAGGTCCAAGTATTGAGCCTTGCGGAACACCCATTTTTACCGGAGAACCCAAAGAAGTCACTCCATTTATGTCTAAAAATAAATCTTAAAGGTGGTGATAGGGTATGAAAGTTTGTATGGAGACCCAATCATTTCTCAAGTGCCTAAGGGATCTGAAATACAAGATCGGACACACCATTGACCTATTTGTTGGTAGGTCAATGGAACACACATAAAAATTTGAGAAGGTTATTCAAAAATCTCTCACTGGGTGTCACTAGCGGCGACGAATGCTGAAAGTACAAAGATCTATAACAAAAACATATAGGAGAATTTCTACTTCGATAGGAGAATTACGACTCGGTAACTGGACCCCTGGCTCATATGGTTAGAGCAATGCTACGGTGCAGCATGGACGTGGGTTCAAGTCCCACCGGGTCGACTAAAAAAAATTCTGTGTGTTCGATCTTTGCATTCATAACAATAACAAAACTAGTGGAGTAATTTCAGAAAAAATCTCAATAAATACAAGGGATCTGAAAATTCATGTTTATGCATTTTGTAATGAAAATTAGTACCTATTAGTTATGTACATTAGGCTACTAGAAGCACTTATTCTACGCAGACAAAGTCATGGGCACCAGCTCGTATCATATATGTATATAGAAAATATATGTTGTGGGGATTATAAATTTCTAGAATCATAAATATAGATTGAAAGTATTTGTTGCATGTCAGTGGTTTTTATCTTTTGTAGAATCCATCCAGCCCGTGGCGCTACCGAGCGACTTGCACGACACGTTCGCCGGACAGTGGGCAATGGCCGCAGGTTATGGGAGAACCAGCGATCGTGAGTACACAACATAGCCGTGTCATCGTGATAGAAATATGCTGCACACGATCGAGCCGAGTGTCGGAACCAAGAATTCATGAAATGCCGATTGACAAAAGGATGACACAAAGCTGAAACAATGCAATAATACTGTCTTCCTAAGGAATAAAGAGTACGGCAGGGATGTCCTGTTGCCAAAACTTTTTAAAACGCAGTATATGGTATTTTGGAAACCATTGAATAGGAATTGTGAAAGTTGACGGTCCGTAGTTTTATCTATGAACACCTTTCCTCTGCAGGTGATATACCAAGGTATTAAGTACCCACGTTACCACGATTTCAACTAAAGTATTATTGTGTGTTCCAGAGCAAACCGGTATTACCATGAGTGCAGAGATCTTTCATGTGAATCTACAAATCATCACCGTGCAGCAGTGCATGTCTGTCTTTGGACCTACGTTCGTGCAACAGAGCACACTTTGCACCAGTGGCGCTGGCGGCGTTGGAATTTGTGGAGGAGACTCCGGCGGCCCCCTCGTTGTAACCCAGTTCGGACAGCGCGTTTTGGTGAGAGAAAAATACCGCAATTGATACTGCTATGTTTCTCAGAGTAATTTCATAAATAATTCAGTTAGTGGCGCCTCTAGAAAATATTTAAATTTTGCTGTGTACCTACATGTCAAATTTAATGTCACATTAATAATTATGACATTTTTTATTTAAAAAACCGAATTCAAATGTTTGTGGAATTACATCTATTTGCCAATTTTCATTGAAATCGATTGACGGAAAGTGAGTGAAATCTAATAAACCGGATTCATCCCCTAATTTCCCATCTTTATAAGTGGAATATTTCCTTCGAATTTGAATGGTACCACTACTGAGGCATCCTCTTTTCAACAAAAAAGAACCATCGATATTGCTTCACGAACGTCCGAGTAATCAGCTAACATACAAAAGATATACAGAACCTTATTTATGGAGAACCAGAATTAATGGAGAACCTCGTCCATTTTTTTTGAATCGTTTTGGTACAAACATAATGTCTTACATATTTGTTTGATAAGTAGGTAACTATTTGTAAATTCTAAATGGTGTATTGAGTAACCACTTGTAATTATGAAGGTCGGCATATCCTCGTTCGTGAACGCCGCTGGCTGCCAGTTGGGATCTCCGTCAGCTTTCGCCAGAGTGACCAGCTTCCACAGCTTCATTCAACAACATATGTGATACGATTGTATTTAAATAGAAGCGACGAAGTGCTGTTCATTAAAAGCTTGATTTTTATAAGAGATTTTGATTGTAAATATATCCTAAATTATTTTTTAATTTCGCTGAATGGTTTTGATTTCATACCTAACTTCGGTACAGTTACAGCTAGGTTTGTCCTGTATTTCCATCTTTACATTCTTAAAACTATTTTTACTCAGAATATTGGACGAATCCATGGATCCGTTGAATGGATTACTTTGCATTTAGTTTCTTTAGTATAATAAACGCACAAGAATACGTCAAAACTGCTTTTATCACATGTAAGTCATGAAGATATAAGGAACTAGATGAAATAAATTATTTATACGTGATTTTTTTGTAACTCTTAAATAATAAGCATAAGAAATGATCGCCTAATTGCGTCGGCAGAATCCTTAGGAATCCTTAGAACCTTTAAATCTCTCTCCTGAAAAGTTGCCATTAAAAGAGTTTTGTTAAAAGTAAGATACCTGAACACTTAAGAAATTTTCATGCACTGTTGAATTTCATAAACCACATCGTCAGAAGTTCAGTAGACTGCTATTAATAATGCACCTATACCATCTTCTGTCAGCAAAATTGTCCTAACATGTCAAATATTACTTTTGATATTAATAATTTTTATCTACACCTTAGACTATGGAATTTTTTTTCATCCTCTAAGATCTACATACATATCATAAACTTTCCATAATGTGTTCAAAAACCGAAATTTACGACCAGCACAAAGGTAAACTGTTTTGTCAGAACAAATTTCTTATCTGTGAAAATGTTATTATTGCTTCAGGATTCGCTCTGGACCTTTTGGAGGGAAAAGTGTCGTTTTTATTTTGACTTATAATTATTTTGTGAAATCTAGTTTAAAGTGGAATAGGATAGTGCTATTGTGCCTTAATCGAGGATTAAAACGCGAAATTATGCGAATCTCGAACTAAAATACCCGTATCGGCCCGTTCTAAGGAATCTCGAGTCAATCCAAGCACGCCGCCTCAAATTGCCTATCCTCTTTGTGGCGGCCATATTTACAGAAAAACTTATTTTTATGTTTTCGGCTGAAGGACTTTGTTTCCATGGCCAGAAATAAATTAAAAAATTATTGCTTCATAATAACATCGAATTCGATGTTATTATTACATTCAAATTTCGAACATCTCTGAAAAACAAAACAATTTGATTCGAAGGGCAATTCTAATATCAGTCGAGATGAAGTTTTATTCGAAATGAAATGTCAGTAGTAAACAATTTTGACAATTTCTCACGTTACTTGATATTCAACGATATGATAATTGGGGCCTACTCATAATATACTAAATCTATGGGTCTACTCTAATTTGTCTATGAATTAAATAAAAACTACGGTTGTGTGACATGCACAAATTAGATAATTATGCGTAAGAAAAGTTTTATCTGCCGTCATTTCGCCAGTTGTAACATGCGGTTCCTGAATATATCACAAAGAGTAATTATAATATGTGTGTAGATAAAACAGTGTATGTAACTGTACATAATTAGGCATTAAAACCCTCGCTCGTATTTTAATGCCTTTCATTATGTAACAGTCACATAAACTACTTTTTTTTTACTTTTTCTATTATACAACTTCCTCTCTTTAGTCTATTATTATTTCCTCACGTTTGAAAAAAGCATTATCTAAGCCTCGACGGGAACTGATTGCTTGACTCGTATCAAATTACGAACCACTCCCGAAAAATTATTTAAATATAAAATAAGAGAAAAGCTTCTAAGAAAGGATACACATATGAGATTAGCCATCAGCGTGGTAGAACGACTTGCAGTAACATTAAGGTAAGATATATTAATCAATTACATTTAAAATACGGTTATTACAGAGTTCTTACTTTACTAAACAATTACCTTCAATCTAATTAAATAGTACTTAAGAATTACTTAGTTATATTTTATAAGGAATACATGTTTTGATTAGGTAATGTTGTGAATTGTCTTCAACATACACTACTTGAGAATGGGCCTTAGCGTCGAGAACATAGTTGTGATTGTCCATGGTTGTTTTTGCTTTACAATATTCACATAATTTTGTGATGATTGTACAAAACTTCTCTACGTTGGAGCAAAACCAGTGGCAAGAGGCATCAGAGATGACGTGGGACTTGCACAGAACTATTGCGGGAAGGCGAAGGGCTAATGATGTATGTGACGGCATTATCAACCATTAAGTACTGTGGTGAGACAATGGAGATTCACGATGATTTATTCGTTTGACTAATTGGAGCATTTCAATCTTGAAATCTAATTTCTGGCTTGGACTCATTCTTTTCATATCTCCACGGAAGCTTAACAAAAATTTTACATCGTCGTTTTCTGCGGACGGTGGCTGTGATGCACGCCATTCTATAATATTAAGGATTTTTTCTGGTATGTCTTTTCTTCTTTCACTCACATTCCTGGTGGTACTTGATCGACTGGAAGTGGGGACTGGAGCTTCTAAAACACCATTATCACTATGCTGCGGTGAAGATTCCATGTCTAGACTTTGATTTGATAAACCTGGTTCCGTATTATCTAGTTCATTTTTTGACTTTGAGTCGTCATCTTTGGTCGTCATATAGGTGACTTCTGATCTGAAAATAATATTGTACTTATTTAATATTATTTCTTTGACATTGTCACACAGATTGTCTCTAAGGATTGTCAAGCCGAGTTTTTATAAGAACTCGTTCCCATTTTTAATTGGACCTAATAATACCTATCTACTAAATAAAAATACATTATTTGAAGTTTCGGATGCCGTTTTTCGAGGAAAATAAAACTTACTTCTTTCTTTTAAAGGTAGGTTTCAAAAAATCTAGGAATGGTGCATATGTGTATGGCTTTTTTTCAGGCCTTGCTCCGGATCCTGATGGTGTGTTATTAACTCTCTGCAGGTCTTTCCTATAATAATCTCGGATATAGGTCCACTTTTTCTTAAGTCTGTTGCCTGTAACGAACAAATAATAATAATAATATAGTGATAAATAATGTAATGGATATTATTATATTATTGTTTCAGATTCCTTGGTACGGGTAATAATTTTGAAGATTTATTTTTTTATTTACTTTAATATTGGTAGTTCAACTATATTTAAAACAGTTCGAGAAACATGTGAAACTATCCGGAACAACGTTGGATGGAGATTGCTGACAATTTTTACACACGTACCAAATTCCCGAATTGCGTTGGTGCGTGTGGTGGAAAACATATACGTTTGATTCCACATATTATAATTATAAAAAATACCACTCAATATTAATGGCCATTGTCGACGCTGACTATTGTTTTACCGCGATCGACGTGGGATCATACGGTAGAGACAGCGACAACAATGTCTTTAGAAACTGGACTTTGCTAATAAAAATAACCGAGGACCGCTTGAATTTACCCGACGATCGAGCATTTCCAGGTACCATCGGCCCTTCAATGCCATACGTGTTTGTGGGCGATGAAGCCCCTTCCCTATAGGTAATCATTTCCTAAGACCATGATAGTTGTAATGGACCGTTCCCTAAAAATACCCCAAATAAAAAAAAAAACGGATTTTTAACTACAGATGTTCGTTGGCTAGAAGGCTAGAAGTCGATGGAGAGCTCATTTGGAATACTTTCAAACAAATGGCGAATTTTTCATACTGCTATGACTATAACTTCCGATTTCATTGTATGGGTTACCAAAATATATAATTATAAGATAGATAATTTTATAAGAAGAGATGGTTATAATTTTGAAGATACGTCGCATTACTTTTATGAACTGCCATTCAATACACCACCCAGGTCAAACAATCTTGGACGACAAATTAGGGACAATTTTGCGGAATACTTCCTTTCACCAGCTGGACAAGTATTAGACGAATATCACGAACGAATAATCATAATAATATGTCGGTAATCATAGGTAATAATTAAAAATAGAGCTGCAGTAGAACTCCTTGTGAATAAGTTCGTCCAGGGAAGTAATGCCATTTTACCTATTCCTGCCGCCAAGCAGTAATGTGAGCATTACTGCGTTCCGGTTTAGAAGGGTAAAGGTGCTGGTGAAATTAAATGCGCACCGGACTTGTCAACTCAGGTCTCAGGTGACGGGCGCATTGGCAATGCCGCTCAGATCTTTGGGATTTAAAGCTCTTAGTGGTACTGCAATTGTTATGGACAGGCGTGTCGCTTACCAGCAGGCGTACTTGTTCGTTCCGTCACTCGGTATTATAAAAAAAAAAACTGCTTGTTCTGTGTTTGATAAAAAAAAAGATCAACTTACATGTACCTACTAGTTTTTTTTATACCTTCGAAACTTTCCCAGTCGCTATACATAACTTTAGCGATGGCTTGCCACGCCAGTTCCTTCAAGTCTCTGTTGTGATAATCTTTATGGTTAGTATCCCATAAGCATGGGTAACCTTCTACGGCTATAATCAAATGTTCGATATCAGACATCGCATAAATCAACGTACGCTCGCTGGAGCATAAATATACACACACCCTCACGCTTAGGTTTCGCGACGCTTACTGAACCGAGTGCATTCCGTACGGAATTTACGACTGTGTGTTGCGGACTCTACAAAATCTATGGAAAACTCGCATTCGAAACGGCTTTTTTCCCCACACGGAATATCGATTCAGAAAAAAATTCGAGCGGAATACTACTCTATGTTTGTGATAAGTCCGTGATTTATATGGATTTGTCGCCTTCGAAATTCCGACACGGAATATCGATTCGAGATTCCGTAGACGTATCACACACATACATACGTTTATTTCCGTTCGGAATAACAAGATTCAGTTGAGGGACGTGATGTATTGAGTCCAGATGTTCTCGCAGCGAAAATACCTACGTACGAAATTTACGACTGTGTGTTACGACTCTGCAAAATCTGTGGAATCTTGCATTCGGAATGGTTTTTTGCTTTTTTTTTCGGTTGTGAGGAGTCCCAAATACACAAGCAACCATACGGAATTTCGAATCGGAATAAAATTAGAGCGGAATATTACTGTATGTGTGTGATAACTTAAGTCCGTGATTTGTATGGTTTTGCTACCTTCGACATTCAGACACGGAATTCCACTATGGAATATTGAAACGGAATTCCGACTGTGTGTGACTGGCCTGCATTACCTTGGCATTAAAATATCATAACTCCAGTGTTACTTGACCCTTGACTCGAAAATACGTTTCGTTACTGAAAAGTTAGATTTTTGCCGCTAAAGTCACATTTTCGTTATTTTAATCAAAATTTTGAACTGTGAATGAAGGTATAGGTATAGGCATAAGTAAATTGGCTGATTTCATTTGATTTGCGCTTTTTCTGAATTACTTTTTTGCCTAATTTCGGTGCTAAATAAACTATTTGGGATTTAAAAATAATAACACTTTATTTCGGACAAATACAATTATCCCTAGTTTCTTGGTAAAAAAACTTCAGTTGAGTTTAAACAATGTGATCGTTGTGAAAAGTTACGACATTTGTTTTATAAACAATAGCTACTTACATATTATGTGACAGGGTAAAACAAAAGTTACGAAAAATTAAGAACCTTCTGGCATACTACACTAGTTAAATTTTACATTCTAAATGACCAAGTAAAAAATCCTCAGGAAAAAATAAAAATATTGTAGTAGCAGTAGTAATTATCTGCAATTTAATTCTTTTACAGCATCTGGTAAATTATTAAATAATATGAGTCACATCCATCACAAACGTCGTTCTACTGTAATATTCTATTAGGCGCTATTACCGTCACATTGCATTACGTTTAATACAACATCACTCGCATTACACAAACTAAAAACGAAATGTGCCATCATAAACATCAATCCGTAATATTACCATCACACATTACATTACGCACCATAGACTAAAATCACTCTTTATAGTAATATTACTTTAGCAATATTGCAGCCTTATAATAAGCAATATTGTAACCTTTATATTATTTTGTAGATCAATAATTATTAAATAAAATTTTATATATTCGGTACTGTGCGTGTCGGGAGATGGGTGATGTTATGAGTAATGCTTAATTTTCCAAAGTGATGCGTGATATCACATTACGCTATCGCGTGATATCACGTTAGTAATATTACTTGTATTACTTATTGTATGGACTGTATGTGGACGGCGAGTCGACTGCGTTGCTTTCGACAAGGCGAAGTAGTCTGCCGAAGGCAGCATGCGGTGCGATCCTGTGTAAATGCGCCATTAGGATTGCCAGTGCAGATATTATTAGCAGAATAAAACAAAATACAATTTCAAGCTCCTTTATTCCATAAAACAGGCCGCCGGCCACTCTCACATCACGCTAGAGCAACATAACACGAAGTGCAATGCCACTATTCTTAGAGTAACTAGGTACAATATACGCACAAATAAACAGTCGCACTTTCACTCTGTTACACATGAAGACTTACTTGGTGAACTACAAAGAATAAATGGTTGCCTCCATTCATCACGTTTAAGTTATATTTTGTGAGCTTCGTTACGGAATAACATTCATATCGGTGATGCGACTCGATACCAAGCCATTTCATATCGAGCTGTACCCACGTTATCAACTCATAATTACTCTCTTTTAACGACGCGAATACTCCATTATAATTTTGTTTCTTTTTTAGAGACTTAGCTCTTTCCAATAAGTTAAAAGGTACAGTCAAGAAGGTAGTTCACTAATTAAGTCTAGACGTGTGTCATGGATTTAAATTCTGCATCTTCTAAGAGATTCGAACTATTCGAAGCCCCTCAACGTACACATCCACACATTAAACATTACAATTTTCCGTAGAATATTAATTCTCACAACAATTAAAGTGTTTTGCTACATAATATTCAAAATGTGCGATATTTTTAAGCTTTTTTGCGAACCAATAGTTAAATTCGACACAACAACTTTACAATATGCAATTTAATTGTTGATTACATTTAATTTTTAGTTATAACAAATTATGACTACAAAACGTTGAGACTAGAGTAAAACTTATTTAAAGTTAAATCTACTTAGCTAGGTATGTAGTGATCAGTAATGGGTAGAATGCTTTTTTCCCTATTTTCATGAGTACCTCAATTAATGAAACATTACGCTATAGTCAAGTTGAAAAATTTCAAAATGTTTTTCGCAATTTTCAATGTTTTTTTTTCAGGATCTTGTTGTTCATTACAAATACCTTACGTACACCAGTTTTTTTAGTGAAATATATATCTCATGAAAGCCTCTTTGAGGTACCTACGTGTACAAAAAGTTACATTCAAAATAAATGAAAAATATCTGTATGGTGGAGTACAGTAACTTTTATTACGTGCACAATCGTGATGTGCCTTTACATATAAGTGTATTCAAAATTATAAAACTTGAATTAAGAAAGAGTAGGTGCGTGAGGTGCACACCTTTTACGTACACAGGAACTTACAGATATCTACTAGGTAACGATGACATGGCATTATTATCTGTCAAATCAATTTACATAGAAGATATCTGATCAACCGAATTGCCTACATCGTAACCAACTATGTAAAAATGTACTGGCGACAGTTCCATAAAGTTTACTATAAACTGTTTCTAACCCGACAGTATTGACAACTCACAAAAAAAACCTTATATGTATTGTTTGCAATGTTGTTTGGATATATGTTGTACCAAAAACTTGGCAGTGGCAAATTCATGTACAAATTCAAATCATGAAACAAAAAATTACAATTATCATCGTTTTGAGGTAACTTTTCACGTAACATAAGGTACACAGTAAAATTATAAGTTCAATACGAAAAGGTTCATTTTCGACAAAAAATATTGGCGACATAATCATTTCGTCAACTACAAAACTACAATTTATTGATAAAAAAAAATATTTACAAGCCTCCGAAGCTAGGGATCACTTAAATGGCTAAATTTTACATTTACATACCTCGAGAGACAATTCCGTTTTAATTCTTTTTTATTTACACACCTCAAATTACAGCTGAAACGATTAAAGATGATTAAAAATATATAACGTCAAAAAATAAATTATTATAATTAATCATTAATGATAATGGCGTCTGCACAAGTTTCACGATCTAAAAATGGAGGTATGAAAAAGAATTGTTCGAGTCACATTACGTCGAGTCTTAAATAACTTTTGTCCTGCGATAGTCGTGGTGTTTACTTTTATATTCCCTTTGCATCAAGTTTGGTAAAGAGCAGGCAAAACATAAAAAGCTGTGTGTTATAGTGTTTTTCATCTCATGCAACGGTTCAAATAATTTTTAATGTACATGGCAGTTGTAATTAGCTCAATCGGATTGCCCTCATAAATAAATAACTTTTTCGTAATGTTTAAATAATTATTTTGGTATAACCTACAAAAGTATAATTTCAGAGAGACATTTATTAGATAAGGTAATAAAATTAAAATAACTTCAACAGCATTTAAATGTTCTTTCCCACTGTACTTATATTACCCGACTTGTAGAAAATGAATAAAAACGTGACGGATATAAACTCCATGTAGAGGGAATAAAAGCTACCAACTTGACGTAAGGGTAACAATTAATTTAAAATTAGGGATTATACACATTTAAATTTAATGTGCAATAGAGTTGGCGCCATTATACACGACGTACTAAGTGTCAAGAAAAAAATCATTAATACATCACGCATGTTTTTTTTTTCAAACACGTATCAATTAGCAATGAGAACAAACTGATCGATTTTATTTTTATAGAGATAATATTCGCAAATGACGCCATGCAATGGGTTTATAAAAATATTTTT
This sequence comes from Hyposmocoma kahamanoa, assembly GCF_003589595.1. Taxonomy (NCBI): domain Eukaryota; kingdom Metazoa; phylum Arthropoda; class Insecta; order Lepidoptera; family Cosmopterigidae; genus Hyposmocoma; species Hyposmocoma kahamanoa. The sequence continues at coordinate 2,675,016 of NW_020653608.1, read as the reverse complement.
TTTTTAGTGTAGCAATAGCAAGCTACCTAAAACGTTACACAATATCTAAAAAAACATACTTCAAATTAATTAAATCTAAAGGAAGCGTTAAATAACGAACTACCGTACGATATCACAGTTCATTTATGCAAATAAAATAATTAAGACGTCAAATTGAACATAACATTTTACAAATGAATTTTAATTATTCGTTAACTACCTGGACCTAGTACAACATAATATTCGTCGAATAAATTATATTTCAACAGCATTATGCGATATCGACTGTGAACTGGCAA